>NC_057802.1:540542027-540733896 GCF_018294505.1 Triticum aestivum
CCGGACCTCTTTTCAGCAGCCCAAAGGGCGGGAAGCGGCGGCCTTTGGTCCCGGTTGGTGGCACCAACCGGGACTAATGGGTGGCATTGGTACCGGTTGGCGCCACGAACCGGTACCAATGCACCCCTTTAGTCTCGGTTGGTGCCACCAACCGGGACCAAAGGCCTTGTGCTGTTGCGCCTGCGTCGAAAGTTTAGTCCCACCTCGCTAGTTGAGAGGGGCGCGCAGTGGTTTATAAGCCGCACTACCGCACCCCTCGCGAGCTCCTCTCCATTGCAGGCTTACGGGCCTAATTGTCACTGCTATGCCTGATGGGCTTACTGGGCCTTTTGCGGGCCTGAATCCTGGCCCATCGATGGGTTTCTAGTCGTATTCAGGCCGTGGTGGCCCAGTAGGTGCATATTTTTTTATTTTTTGCCTAGTTTTTTGTTTTCTTTTTTGTTTTATTTATTTTGTTTTGTTTCTACTTACAACAAAAAACTTATTTATTTTATTTTATTTTGTTTCTAATTACTTATTTATTTTACTTTATGATAATTCTTTTTGCTATTAAAGTTTCTATCAAAAAAGTTCTTTATGAAAATTCTTTTTGCTTTTAATGATTTTGAACAGAAAATACTACGATAATTTTAGTTGCATCAATTTTATATGATTTTAGTGTCAATAATACTAGAGGTTTCTTATAATGTTTTGAACAGAAAATACTTTGTTAATTTTAGTTTCATAAATGTTATTAAAGTTTATTTTATTTTGTTTCTACTTATATATTTTAATAAAGTTTATATTATTTTGTTTCTAATTACTTATTTATTTTATTTGTTATTTTTCATGCGTTATTCTTCATGCATTTACTAATTATTTTGAGCTATAAGACCCTGAAATTGAAAAGCATTTCAAATGAACTCTGAAAAGGTTGAAAGTTGGCATGGTATCATCATTTCATCCACATAGCATGTGCAAGAAAGTTGAGAGAGTTACGGCAAAAACTGGATGCACTTCGTGTACACAACGGACAATCTCTTTCAAAGTATCAGGATTTTATACGGAAACTCATCTATTACAAAGGGATTTCATTTTCTTGAATTTATTTGAACTCCAGACTTTTTGTGTGTTCAAAATGAACCATTCAAAGCAGAGACTGATTTTGAATGATGCATATTCAACACACAAAAAGTCTGTAAAAATCGCCAACCCCAACATAAAAAAATGAGCATAGATGCGCCTATAGAGAGAATTCAACCTAAATTCATAATAAATTTCTATGAATTTCAGAGAAATTCACTCTGAATTTAGGTCAAATTCCCTGTATAAGAGAATGTATTTTCATTTTGAGAGGAGCTCAACAAGGCAGAGAGGGACGGGCTTATAAACCGGTGTGAGCGCCCTTCGGTTGGCGAGGTTGGACTAAACTCTGACCGCAGCGAGGACCAACCCTTTAGTCCTGGTTTGTGGCACAAACCGGGACTAATGGTCATGGGCCAGGGGCGAGGCGCATTGGTCCCGGTTCGTGCGTCGAACCGCGACCAAAAGGTCCAGACGAACCGGGACCAGTGGCCCGTCCCGGTTCGTGAGCGAACCGGGATTAATGGTATTACGAGGGCCAAACCAATGCCCTGTTTTTACTAGTGGTTATTATCTCAACCAACCCAGCACGTTGGCTCTGCTAGAGTTGCTCTCGGGCCCCGTTTGGAACACAAGAACTTCCATTTCGCACAAAGTATACCTTGTTTCGTGTGAATATTTGCATGATTTACATGAATTTCTCCCCCCTTTTAATATAGTTTGGCGACGTGAAATTTGTGTGAAGAGACCAGATCCAATAGTGCTTTCGAAATTTAAAGTGAGCCGACCCACTTGTGCATTATTATGTTGATGATCTGATGCCAGTACCACCATCCGATCAATTTAACATTCATGCACGCCTAGGTAGCCTTTCCCCTCTTATCCCGACCACGTGTGCTTTTAAGTGACCCTCAGACCAGTGAGGCGTGAGCAAGACACTATTAATGGGAAATTCACCTTTTTTTAGTACCATTATGCGGACTAGTAGAGCACTGCTGCTACGACCCATAGATCTCAGCTAATACAACCTGCCGGTCGTGTCAAACAAACACAACGGATTGACTAGCTAGGGTAATTAAGGGCCGGGTTCAATGCAAACAGTGGCCGTCCTTTCGATTGCAGGCCGTCGCAATTAACCTCTCTGTGAAAAGGAAGCATAGACGACTGTGCGCTCTGCCAGCCTCTGGATCTGGCAGCGGGAAAGGTGACACCCCTCCCTTGGTCGATGATAGGCCGTTGGATGGAGGATCGGACGTCCCTGGTCGATGCAATCATGTTAATCTCTTTTTGTCTTGGTATATGTTTGAACGTTGCCGTTGGACAGCCGGATAATCCCGGGCCAGAGGCATTGATGAATGGGTCTGGGTGGCTGATTTGGAGACGTAGTAATGCTAAAGGCAGCTTTAATCAAACTTCTTTTTCTGAGGGCTGCAAACATAACAGTCACATAATTCAATGCAAAAGTAAATTAACAGTGCCATGAGCAAAAGGTGGACTGTGGTAGACCTGTGAGAGATTAGAACAATCGGAGACCGGGAAGATAATTGACCGGACCTGTTTTTCTTTATATACCGTAATAAATATTTTTCATGTGTTGTTGAACGGGGATGTGCTTCGAGTGTGGATGTATGGCTGCCGAGCCACTCGGAGGTTGATATTTAAAATAAAATTTGGAAACGTATTTAAAAGTTTCAAATAAACAAAAAGGAAATCGTGAAAACATATACTATGTGTGCAGTACGGGTTTGTGAATGTCTCTTTGAAAATATTGCGAGTTGTGAGCTACACAGAGAAAGCAAATTTTGGCCCAACAAAAAAATTGACCTATTTGAAATACATATCTGTCTTTTTATGCCATGTGTGAAAGTATATTGTTATAAAATTCCGCACATACGTAGAATACATGTCTATGTGTATTCACAACAAATACTTATTCCGGCGGCCGGGCTTCGCCTTGGTCGTGCCTATGGCGGCGGCGGGAGGAGGAGGAGGGGAGGTGGGGGAGTGAGGCGGCCGGTGGCTTGGGTTCCTCCTAGTTGCTCGCGGGAGGGATGCGGGCATTCTTTCAGATCTCTTTTTCTTTTATTCCACTTGTCTAGAGGACGGATTTGCCAGTTCTGATTGTAAATGCTCTAGTATGCACATATTTACTACTCGTCGCAAACAGGCGATGCGTGAGAAATGAAATGATAACGATATTTTAGTTGTGAGAAAAATGACGAGGAGAAAAGTCGACCCGAGTATGCAAGGAGTTGTGTACAAAATAAAGGTGGGTAGAGAAACTCTAGCAAATCCGCTATAAATGTGAACCACATAATTTGTTTGAAGGATTCTCCAAAAGAAATTTGCATTATCGCCCACGTGACGGCAGAACAGATCCGTTAAAAATGACACTTCAACCTAATGATGCTTGCCTCATGGCTCGACGCCGAGGTAGAACGCATCCGTCGACCTCCGGTAAGGATGGGCATACTCGTGCTCTTCTCTGGCCGCAACGAGATGCTCGTCAGCGCCTTCTTTTCCGGCTGCCACTGCGTGCTTGGTGTCGAGGAGATCCTCATCCACTTCCCGGCATCTCTTGGTGCACGGGTAGGGCGCCTCAACGAGCTTTTTGAAGCGGGCCCATGCATCTCGGCGGCCGCGGTCACGGATGTCCTTCAAACGCCATGGCCCGGCTGGAGCTGCCAGCCTCCGCGTCGAGCCGGGCGCGCTTGTGCAGCGGTGACCCACCGCGGCCTCCGCGCGCGGGAGCTCCTCCAGCCATGGATCTTCGAGAAAAGAAAGAAACCGCGCGGAATCACTCGCCGGAGAAAGGAAATTAGGCGTCGAAGAGGGCAGGGAATAGGAAGGATGCGAACACTAAAAGGCTAAAACACTCGATGTCCCGTCCACAGTGGGCGGAGGGGGATTTTTACAGGACGGCTGTATATGTTTTACGGGCCGGACGATTTTGCCGGACTTGTTCGAATTCGAAAAAGATAAAAACTTATTCCCTCCGTCCCACAATATAAAGTGTTTTCGCAAGCTATGTTAGTTTGGAAAAACGTCTTATATTATGGGCGGAAGGGATATAAAACAGCCGGAATTGTAAGGGTGGAAGAGGATATAGCGGCTCTGCTAGTAGAGTTGCTCTCTGTTGAGTATCGTGATTATTAGAAAAGTTAGGATATCGTAGGATATATTATTCTACCTTGTCTTGTACTCCAAAATCATCATGTACTCCTGTATATATGCCCACGAGGCTCAAGCAATACAACAACAATTCCACCAAATCTCCATGTACCCCTTCTAACATAGTATCAGACTTACCTCGATCCTAAACCCTAGTCGCCGCCGCTCCGCACCCGCGCCGCCCCTGGGGCGGTTGACCTCCATGACCGCCGCCCGGGGCCGCGCCGCCCGTACCTAGGGTCCGTCCGGCGGTCGTGTTGACCGGCTGCCCTAGAGAGTCTTTTTCCCGAGCCCTTGCTCCGGGTTTCTCTCTCTCACCGGTCGTTTTGATCGGCGTTTTCTTTTTGGTTTTCTGATCTATGCTTGATCGGTTTGCGTCGCCCGCCGCCATCGTCGACACCAACGCGCCACTACTCCGACCTCGGCGCGACCGGCCGGCCTCTCCTCCTACCCGGCGGCCACATGTGCCGAGGAGGCCTGTCAGGGCCAGCCGCCATCCGCGCGTCGGCTCGCCCGTCCCCGCCCTGCTCCGACCGGACTCCTGCATCGCCCCAACCCGGCGGCCTCGCACGATGCGGCGGCCCATCACAGCCGCCGTTCATGCACTGGCCCACCCGTCGATCCACGCCGTCCATCGCCACCCGCCTCCACCGCATCTGCATGGCGGCCCTATCATGTGCCTCGCCGGCCTCATCCCCTGCTTCATCAGGCTCGTCGGCTACCTCAAACTCGGGCGCCGTTGCTTCGTTGGTCGCTCGGGCCTCGCTGCTTGGTCGTCGGCCCTGCTTTGGCAGCCCGAGTGCCGGTGCTGACGTGCTCGTCCACACGACGCCCCACGCCGTCTGTCATCGTCGGCCTCATCTTGGACTCTGCCACCACCCCGCCTCCACCGAGCATCGTCCCCGACCTCGCGCGTGATCGGCTTGATCACCCGCTCGCCGCCCCATCTACTCCGCGCGCTTGACTTGGCCTGTCGGTTGCGCGTGCTTCGACAGCTCCCGTGAATATCGTCCCCGAATTCAGCGCGCCCCTCCATCGATCGAGCACCGGGCTGCCGCTGCGTCGCCCTGTCAAGCCGCACCGCCGCCGCCCCTGTTGGGGATCGTAGCAGAAATTTAAAATTTTCTACGCATCACCAAGATCCATCTATGGGATTTACTAGCAACGAGAGGGAAGGAGTGCATCTACATACCCTTGTAGATCGCGAGCGGAAGCGTTCATGTGAACGGGGTTGATGGAGTCGTACTCGTCGTGATCCAAATCACCGATGACCGAGTGCCGAACGGATGACAGCTCCGCGCTCAACACACGTACGGAGCAGCGACGTCTCCTCCTTCTTGATCCAGCAAGGGGGAAGGAGAGGTTGACGGAGATCCAGCAGCACGACGGCGTGGTGGTGGAAGTAGCGGGTATCCCGGCAGGGCTTCGCCAAGCGCAGACAGGAGGGAGAGGTGTCACGGGAGGGAGAGGGAGGCGCCAGGGGCTGTGGTGCTGCTGCCCTCCCTCCCCCCCCCCCACTATATATAGGGGTCCTGGGGGGGCGCCGACCCCCTGAAGATCCCATCTGATGGGGGGCGGCGGCCAAGGGGGTGGCTTGCCCCCCAAGGCAAGTGGGGCGCCCCCCACCCCCAGGGTTTCCAACCCTAGGCGCAGGGGGAGGCCCAAGGGGGGCGCCCCAGCCCATTAGGGGCTGGTTCCCTTCCCACTTCAGCCCATGGGGCCCTCCGGGATAGGTGGCCCCACCCGGTGGACCCCCGGGACCCTTCCGATGGTCCCGGTACAATACCGGTAACCCCCGAAACTTTCCAAGTGGCCGAAACTGGACTTCCTATATATAATTCTTCACCTCCGGACCATTCCGGAACTCCTCGTGACGTCCGGGATCTCATCCGGGACTCCGAACAACTTTCGGGTTTCCGCATACTAATATCTCTACAACCCTAGCGTCACCGAACCTTAAGTGTGTAGACCCTACGGGTTCGAGAGACATGCAGACATGACCGAGACGACTCTCCGGTCAATAACCAACAGCGGGATCTGGATACCCATGTTGGCTCCCACATGTTCCATGATGATCTCATCGGATCAACCACGATGTCGAGGATTCAATCAATCCCGTATACAATTCCCTTTGTCAATCGGTATGTTACTTGCCCGAGATTCGATCGTCGGTATCCCAATACCTTGTTCAATCTCGTTACCGGCAAGTCTCTTTACTCGTACCGTAATGCATGATCCCGTGGCTAACTCCTTAGTCACATTGAGCTCATTATGATGATGCATTACCGAGTGGGCCCAGAGATACCTCTCCGTCACACGGAGTGACAAATCCCAGTCTCGATCCGTGTCAACCCAATAGACACTTTCAAAGATACCTGTAGTGTACCTTTATAGTCACCCAGTTACGTTGTGACGTTTGGTACACCCAAAGCACTCCTACGGCATCCGGGAGTTACACGATCTCATGGTCTAAGGAAAAGATACTTGACATTGGAAAAGCTCTAGCAAACGAACTACACGATCTTTTATGCTATGCTTAGGATTGGGTCTTGTCCATCACATCATTCTCCTAATGATGTGATCCCGTTATCAATGACATCCAATGTCCATAGTCAGGAAACCATGACTATCTGTTGATCAACGAGCTAGTCAACTAGAGGCTTACTAGGGACAGGTTGTGGTCTATGTATTCACACATGTATTACGATTTCTGGACAATACAATTATAGCATGAATAATAGACAATTACCATGAACAAAGAAATATAATAATAACCATTTATTATTGCCTCTAGGGCATATTTCCAACAGTCTCCCACTTGCACTAGAGTCAATAATCTAGTTACATTGGGATGAATCGAATACCCATACAGTTCTGGTGTTGATCATGTTTTGCTCTAGGGAGAGGTTTAGTCAACGGATCTGCTGCATTCAGGTCCGTATGTACTTTACAAATATCTATGTCTCCATTTTGAACACGTTCACAAATGGAGTTGAAGCGACGCTTGATATGCCTGGTCTTCCGCTTCACATGTAGATCCCGCCACCACGCTTTGCTTGCAACTGCACCAGCTTACTGCCCCTCCATTCAAAATATACACGTATCCGGTTTGTGACTTAGAGTCATCCAGATCTGTGTCGAAGCTAGCATCGACGTAACCCTTTACGACGAGCTCTTCGTCACCTCCATAAACGAGAAACATATCCTTAGTCCTCTTCAGGTACTTCAGGATATTCTTGACCGCTGTCCAGTGTTCCATGCCGGGATTACTTTGGTACCTTCCTACCAAACTTACGGCAAGGTTTACATCAGGTCTGGTACACAACATGGCATACATAATAGACCCTATGGCCGAGGCATAGGGGATGACACTCATCTTTTCTCTATCTTCTGCCATGGTCGGGCATTGAGCCGTGCTCAATTGCACACCTTGCAATACAGGCAAGAACCCCTTCTTGGACTGATCCATATTGAACTTCTTCAATATCTTGTCAAGGTACGTACTCTATGAAACACCAATGAGGCGTCTTGATCTATCTCTATAGATCTTGATGCCTAATATATAAGCAGCTTCTCCAAGGTCCTTCATTGAAAAACACTTATTCAAGTAGGCCTTTATACTTTCCAAGAATTCTATATCATTTCCCATCAATAGTATGTCGTCCACATATAATATGAGAAATGCTACAGAGACTCACTTTCTTGTAAACACAGGCTTCTCCATAAGTCTTTGTAAACCCAAACGCTTTGATCATCTCATCAAAGCGAATGTTCCAACTCCGAGATGCTTGCACCAGCCCATAGATTGAGCGCTGGAGCTTGCATACCTTGTTAGCATTCTTAGGATCGACAAAACCTTCCGGCTGCATCATATACAATTCTTCCTTAAGAAAGCCGTTAAGGAATGCCGTTTTGACGTCCATTTGCCATATCTCATAATCATAGAATGCGGCAATTGCTAACATGATTCGGACGGACTTCAGCTTCGCTACGGGTGAGAAAGTCTCATCGTAGTCAACCCCTTGAACTTGTCGATAACCCTTAGCGACAAGTCGAGCCTTATAGATGGTCACATTACCATCCGCGTCTGTCTTCTTCTTAAAGATCCATTTGTTTTCTATGGCTCGCCGATCATCGGGCAAGTCAGTCAAAGTCCATACTTCGTTTTCATACATGGATCCTATCTCGGATTTCATGGCTTCTAGCCATTTGTCGGAATCTGGGCCCGCCATTGCTTCTTCATAGTTCGAAGGTTCACCGTTGTCTAACAACATGATTTCCAGGACAGGGTTGCCGTACCACTCTAGTGCGGAACGTGTCCTTGTGGACCTACGAAGTTCAGCAGTAACTTGATCCGAGGCTTCATGATCATCATCATTAACTTCCTCCCCAGTCGGTGTAGGCACCACAGGAACACCTTCCCGCGCTGCGCTACTTTCCTGTTCGGAAGGGGTGACTATCACCTCATCAAGTTCCACTTTCCTCCCACTTATTTCTTTCGAGAGAAACTCTTTCTCCAGAAAGGACCCGTTCTTGGCAACAAAGATTTTGCCTTCGGATCTGAGGTAGAAGGTATACCCAATGGTTTCCTTAGGGTATCCTATGAAGACGCATTTTTCCGACTTGGGTTCGAGCTTTTCAGGTTGAAGTTTCTTGACATAAGCATCGCATCCCCAAACTTTTAGAAACGACAGCTTAGGTTTCTTCCCAAACAATAATTCATATGGTGTCGTCTCAACGGATTTCGACGGAGCCCTATTTAAAGTGAATGCGGCAGTCTCTAAAGCATAGCCCCAAAATGAGAGCGGTAGATCGGTAAGAGACATCATAGATCGCACCATATCCAATAGAGTGCGATTACGACGTTTGGACACACCATTTCGCTGAGGTGTTCCAGGCGGCGTGAGTTGTGAAACGATTCCACATTTCCTTAAGTGTGTGCCAAATTCGTGACTTAAATATTCCCCTCCACGATCTGATCGTAGGAACTTTATTTTCCTGTCACGTTGATTCTCAACCTCACTCTGAAATTCCTTGAACCTTTCAAAGGTCTCAGACTTGTGTTTCGTTAGGTAGACATACCCATATCTACTTAAGTCATTAGTGAGAGTGAGAACATAACGATAGCCACCGCGAGCCTCCACATTCATTGGACCGCACACATCGGTATGTATGATTTCCAATAAGTTGGTTGCTCGCTCCACTGTTCCGGAGAACGAAGTCTTGGTCATCTTACCCATAAGGCATGGTTCGCACGTGTCAAATGATTCGTAATCAAGAGACTCCAAAAGTCCATCTGCATGGAGCTTCTTCATGCGCTTGACACCAATGTGACCAAGGCGGCAGTGCCACAAGTATGTGGGACTATCGTTATCAACTTTACATCTTTTGGTATTCACACTATGAATATGTGTAACATCACGTTCGGGCATGACCATAAAACATATCTCTCATATAAATAGAACAACCATTATTCTCGGATTTAAATGAGTAGCCATCTCAAATTAAACGAGATCCTGATACAATGTTCATGCTCAAAGCTGGCACTAAATAACAATTATTGAGGTTTAAAACTAATCCCGTAGGTAAATGTAGAGGCAGCGTGCCGAGGGCGATCACATCGACCTTGGAACCATTCCCGACGCGCATCGTTACCTCGTCCTTCGCCAGTCTCCGCTTATTCCGCAGCTCCTGTTTTGAGTTACAAATATGAGCAACCGCACCGGTATCAAATACCCAGGAGCTACTACGAGTGCTGGTAAGGTACACATCAATTACATGTATATCACATATACCTTTGGTGTTGCCGGCCTTCTTGTCCGCTAAGTATTTGGGGCAGTTCCGCTTCCAGTGACCACTTTCCTTGCAATAAAAGCACTCAGTCTCAGGCTTGGGTCCATTCTTTGACTTCTTCCCGGCAACTGGCTTACCGGGCGCGGCAACTCCCTTGCCGTCCTTCTTGAAGTTCTTTTTGCCCTTGCCTTTCTTGAACTTAGTGGTTTTATTCACCATCAACACTTGATGTTCCTTTTTGATCTCCACCTCCGCTGATTTCAGCATTGAATATACCTCAGGAATGGTCTTTTCCATCCCCTGCATATTGAAGTTCATCACAAAGCTCTTGTAGCTTGGTGGAAGCGACTGAAGGATTCTGTCAATGACCGCGTCATCCGGGAGATTAACTCCCAGCTGAGACAAGCGGTTGTGTAACCCAGACATTCTGGGTATGTGCTCACTGACAGAACTATTTTCCTCCATTTTACAACTAAAGAACTTGCCGGAGACTTCATATCTCTCGACCCGGGCATGAGCTTGGAAAACCATTTTCAGCTCTTCGAACATCTCATATGCTCCATGTTTCTCAAAACGCTTTTGGAGCCCCGGTTCTAAGCTGTAAAGCATGCCGCACTGAACGAGGGAGTAATCATCAGCACGTGATTGCCAAGCGTTCATAACGTCTTGATTCTCTGGGATGGGTGCTTCACCTAGCGGTGCTTCTAGGACATAATCTTTCTTGGCAACTATGAGGATGATCCTCAGGTTCCGGACCCAGTCCGTATAGTTGCTGCCATCATCTTTCAGCTTGGTTTTCTATAGGAACGCGCTGAAGTTGAGGGCAATGTGGGTCATTTGATCTACAAGACATATTGTAAAGATTTCAGACTAAGTTCATGATAATTAAGTTCATCTAATCAAATTATTCAATGAGCTCCCACTCAGATAGACATCCCTCCAGTCATCTACGTGAAACATGATCCGAGTTAACTAGGCCGTGTCCGATCATCACGTGAGACGGACTAGTCAAGATCGGTGAACATCTTCATGTTGATCGTATCTTCTATACGACTCATGCTCGACCTTTCGGTCTTCCGTGTTCCGAGGCCATGTCTGTACATGCTAGGCTCGTCAAGTCAACCTAAGTGTATTGCGTGTGTTCCGAGGCCATGTATGTACATGCTAGGCTCGTTAACACCCGTTGTATGCGAACGTTAGAATCTATCACACCCGATCATCACGTGGTGCTTCGAAACAACGAACCTTCGCAACGGTGCACAGTTAGGGGGAACACTTTCTTGAAATTATTATAAGGGATCATCTTACTTACTACCGTCGTTCTAAGCAAATAAGATGTAAAACATGGAAAACATCACATGCAATCAAATAGTGACATGATATGGCCAATATCATTTTGCTCCTTTGATCTCCATCTTCGGGGCGCCATGATCATCCTTGTCACCGGCATGACACCATGATCTCCATCATCATCGTGTCTTCATGAAGTTGTCACGCCAACGATTACTTCTACTTCTATGGCTAACGTGTTTAGCAATAAAGTAAAGTAATTTACATGGCGTTATTCAATGACACGCAGGTCATACAAAAATAAAGACAACTCCTATGGCTCCTGCCGGTTGTCATACTCATCGACATGCAAGTCGTGATTCCTATTACAAGAACATGATCAATCTCATACATCACATATATCACTCATCACATCTTCTGGCCATATCACATCACAAGGCAGATGCTGCAAAAACAAGTTAGACGTCCTCTAATTGTTGTTGCAAGTTTTTACGTGGCTTCTATAGGTTTCTAGCAAGAACGTTTCTTACCTACGTAAAACCACAACGTGATATGCCAATTTCTATTTACCCTTCATAAGGACCCTTTTCATCGAATCCGTTCCGACTAAAGTGGGAGAGACAGACACCCGCTAGCCACCTTATGCAACTAGTGCATGTCAGTCGGTGGAACCTGTCTCACGTAAGCGTACGTGTAAGGTCGGTCCGGGCCGCTTCATCCCATGATGCCGCCGAATCAAGATAAGACTAGTAACGGCAAGTAAATTGACAACATCTACGCCCACAACAACTTGTGTTCTACTCGTGCATAAAAACTACGCATAGACCTAGCTCATGATGCCACTGTTGGGGATCGTTGCAGAAATTTAAAATTTTCTACGCATCACCAAGATCCATCTATGAGTTTACTAGCAACGAGAGGGAAGGAGTGCATCTACATACCCTTGTAGATCGCGAGCGGAAACGTTCAAGTGAACGGGGTTGATGGAGTCGTACTCGTCGTGATCCAAATCACCGATGACCGAGTGCCGAACGGACGGCACCTCCGCGTTCAACACACGTACGGAGCAGCGACGTCTCCTCCTTCTTGATCCAGCAAGGGGGAAGGAGAGGTTGACGGAGATCCAGCAGCACGACGGCGTGGTGGTGGAAGTAGCGGGTATCCCGGCAGGGCTTCGCCAAGCGCGGACGGGAGGGAGAGGTGTCACGGGAGGGAGAGGGAGGCGCCAGGGGCTGTGGTGCTGCTACCCTCCCTCCCCCCACTATATATAGGGGTCCTGGGGGGGCGCCGACCCCCTGGAGATTCCATCTGAGGGGGGGGCGGCGGCCAAGGGGGTGGCTTGCCCCCCAAGGCAAGAGGGGCGCCCCCCACCCCCAGGGTTTCCAACCCTAGGCGCAGGGGAAGGCCCAAGGGGGGCGCCCCAGCCCACTAGGGGCTGGTTCCCTTCCCACTTCAGCCCATGGGGCCCTCCGAGATAGGTGGCCCCACCCGGTGGACCCCCGGGACCCTTCCGGTGGTCCCGGTACAATACCGGTAACCCCCGAAACTTTCCCGGTGGCCGAAACTGGACTTCCTATATATAATTCTTCACCTTCGGACCATTCCGGAACTCCTCGTGACGTCCAGGATCTCATCCGGGACTCCGAACAACTTTCGGGTTTCCGCATACTAATATCTCTACAACCCTAGCGTCACCGAACCTTAAGTGTGTAGACCCTACCGGTTCAGGAGACATGCAGACATGACCGAGACGACTCTCCGGTCAATAACCAACAGTGGGATCTGGATACCCATGTTGGCTCCCACATGTTCCACGATGATCTCATCGGATAAACCACGATGTCGAGGATTCAATCAATCCCGTATACAATTCCCTTTGTCAATCGGTATGTTACTTGCCCGAGATTCGATCGTCGGTATCCCAATACCTTGTTCAATCTCGTTACCGGCAAGTCTCTTTACTCGTACCGTAATGCATGATCCCGTGGCTAACTCCTTAGTCACATTGAGCTCATTATGATGATGCATTACCGAGTGGGCCCAGAGATACCTCTCCGTCACACGGAGTGACAAATCCCAGTCTCGATCCGTGTCAACCCAACAGACACTTTCAGAGATACCTGTAGTGTACCTTTATAGTCACCCAGTTACGTTGTGACGTTTCGTACACCCAAAGCACTCCTACGGCATCCGGGAGTTACACGATCTCATGGTCTAAGGAAAAGATACTTGACATTGGAAAAGCTCTAGCAAACGAACTACACGATCTTTGAGCTATGCTTACGATTGGGTCTTGTCCATCACATCATTCTCCTAATGATGTGATCCCGTTATCAATGACATCCAATGTCCATAGTCAGGAAACCGTGACTATCAGTTGATCAACGAGCTAGTCAACTAGAGGCTTACTAGGGACACGTTGTGGTCTATGTATTCACACATGCATTACGATTTCCGGATAACACAATTATATCATGAACAATAGACAATTATCATGAACAAGGAAATATAATAATAACCATTTTATTATTGCTTCTAGGGCATATTTCCAACAGCCCCGTGGTTCTCCCCGCGGTTGCATCGACCCGTGTGCTGCCGCTGCGTTGCCCCTTTGGGCCTAGTGTCGCGGCCCGCCATCAACCGCCGCCTATAGGACGTCCGTTCAAGGCCATTTCTGAGGCTGCACCGACCCTGGCGCTGCCGCCGTGTCGCCCCATCAGGCCGTAGCGAGCGTGGCACGCGGTCTCCACCACCGCCCAAGGCCATCCCCGTGGCTGCACCGACTCGCGTGCCGCCGTTGCGTCGCCCCTTCGGGCCGCATCGCTACAGCCCGCGGTGCTTGTCGCCGCCCCGAGGTCTTCCCGCCATCGCCCCGACCCGCCCGCCCTCCGCTGCTGCGTCGCCCCTTTGGGCCATAGCGCCGCGACCGGCGGTCCACTTTGCCGTCCCGCGCGTCGACTTTTCGTGGTATGCGCCACGCCGCTTCTCCTGCCGCGGGAACACCACCGTCCGCGCCGGTCTTCGTCACGCTGTCGGGTTCCTTGCCTACTTCGAGCACCGCCGCCGCGCTCCTAACCTAGCCGCCGCCCGTCCACCCACTTCATCTTCGTCTAGCACGAGCCCGTCGCCAGCGTTGCTGTCATCTACCCCGACCACTTCGTCTACCCCGACAACCGTGGGCGACATCGGCCCCGCGCCGATTGGCACTGCAACCGTCGTCGAGTCCTTCTTTGTTGGCCCCTCCGACTTCTCCGACATGGCGTACAGCTCGTGCAGGTCCCTGTCTACGCATGCCCGGTGCTGGCAACACTGATGCGTGCCTTCGTCCACGACATGTCCCCGGGCCTGGCAAGCCTAGTGCGGCGCTTTGTCAACTTCGTCTTTGTCCGTCTACGCATGCCCGGTGCTGGCAACACCGATGTGTCCCCTAGGCTTGGCAACCCCGGCGCGACGTGTCGTCAACAACGTCTTTTTCCTGGCGCACCCCTACTTCGTCACCACTGCGCCCATGCTAACTCGGCGCCTCTTTGCGCTCGTGGCTCCACGGCGACTTTCTCGACACCGGCTACCCCGACTCGACATCGACCACGGCATTCTTCACACGGCTCCCTCGACCACGGCTACACCACCCTATGCTCTCAGCTACCTCGACAAACGGCACAAATGGCTATTGCCTTGCTTGAGCAACATCGTCGGTTTCCACTCCAGCCACGACTTCCGTGATGCATCGACCGTTACGACTGTGGGGGGTGTTCGTCGGCTTACCTTTGGATTCTTCTCCAGTCTCACCGTCTGCGTCGCTACCGTTGTGACTGCGGAGGATGTTGAGTATCGTGATTATTAGAAAAGCTAGGATAGCGTAGGATATTACTCTACTTTGCCTTGTACTCCAAGATGATCATGTACATCTATATATATGCCCACAAGGCTCAAGCAATACAACAACAATTCCACCAAATCTCCCACTATCAGTTCTAACACTCTCATTTGCAAGGAATTAATGCAGGCGTGCACCTTGACAATAGATTATTGGGAAACGCACCCCGTCATACTTCTGATATGGAGAAAACGTCAGACCTATCATGGGCCGTTCATTCGTGTTTCATCCCACGGTCATTACCTCTCAAAGAAATCTCATTCGATGCACCCCTCTCCCATTATTTTTTCCCAAATCTGTTGCCCGTTCCCCTCTCCCCTAATTAAGCGCCTACTCCTAATCCACTGACCATGGAGCTCACGATTCCACCGGGTCGCCCTGATCTATCACCCATCACCCATCACCATGCCAGATCCGATCCATTCCATCGCCCCACTCCTCGACGCGGCCTCCGTTCCACCTCAGCAGCGCATCTCCCCTCAGCAGGCTGCCGTTTGGATCATTCGGCTACCGGAGTACCAGCAGGGCAGCAGGCAACAGCTGCCACACGCGCCGAGGTGGACGTGCTTGCGGCAGCTCGACCGCATCATGCCCGAGCGCACCTCGGCACCGGAGGCACTACGTGCGGCAGACTCCACCCAATATTGGCATGCGACCTCGATTTGCATGCCCTAGGTTCAGTTCTTGTACAAACCTGCAAACATTGCTCGCTGCTAGAGCGTGCTTTTTTATTCAAATCATGGTTTATCCCAGTTCAAGTCGATGTAGGTCACAGACTTCCCACTTGTGTTGGATCATACTTATCACAAATTTTGGCGCCTACATCTTTGCGCCAAGGATGCTAAATTTCGTTTTCAGCTTTCTATGCTTCCACTAGGTCTCGCATGTCTTGTGATTTCAAGATTTTTTCTACAGAGATTCGGTGCTTCATATATACTATCACATATATGTAGATGGATTGGCAATACAACCATGCTTTTTCAAGTTTGACGTCTTTTTTCCGTTGTAACTACTGCCCCTTCTGTTGTGTTGAATATGATGCTTCCGAATATCAACGATTCATATTTTTCAAACATGCGCTTCCTCGGTGCGTAGAATTTGTGGCACTTCAACCATGCTTCACTGTGTAGAGAAAGAGCGACGAATCTCACGCCGTAGGACGTCATGCTGCCCCGTCGACGGCCGTCCATGCACTACCAGAAAAACTTGGTTTGCCGACGGCCCAATCTATGCCGACGGCACCCGTCGGCATAAATGCAGCTATGCCGACGGCCAAGGGCAGGCCGTAGGCGTAGAAAAGCCGTCGGCATAAATCCATATATGCCGACGGGGCCGTCGGCATAAATCCATATATGCCGACGGGGCAGTCGGCATATACGAGGCCGTCGGGACCGCTCGAGGTACGCCTACGGGGCCCGTCGGCATAGGAGCGGCCGTCGGCATAGCCCTTGCCGTCAGCGCTGACCATTTGACGACGTTGAGCCTACGCCGACGGGTGGTAACGGCGGTCGTCGGCATACCCGTGCCAGCCCTATGCCGACGGCTATGCCGTCGGCATAGACCTGGCCCATACCCCTCTGCCACGTCATCGATCCGTGTGCTATGCCACGTCATCGATCCGTGGGACTGCACCTCCATGTGTGCACAGGTATGCCGACGGCCTCGCCGTCGGTATACTATTTTTTTATTTTTACTTTATTTTCTCATTTTTACTTTATTTTAGTTTTTGTTTTTGCATAAGATAATTATGCCTTGTCTAAAAAAACATACCCTGATTGTATATCGATTGCCCCCCGTTACGAACGTCGCTATCGCCGTGTCACGGAGGGGGGAAACGGTCGACACGGAGGGAATTCTAGTTGGTGGGGGGATTCGGGTGTAGCTATGTCACCGAAACATCGCACGGGTCCCGATGCATATGTGAAATTGTTCAGGCATGCGTAGACGCCCGTCTTGGGGCTCCGCGGTGTGCCCCCCTGCACGCAAGGCAGTGCCGCCGTCACTTGGATGGGGGCACACCCCGGAGACGCGTGCCGCCTCTTCGGACATGCCACCACACCACCCCGCATGTATGAGGGCCCGGTGCGACGCTCGGGTGGCATTGCTACCCCCAGGGCCCCCGTCCCGCCTAACCCTGTAGCGCTTGACCACGGGATCTAGCCCTTTGACTTTGCACGGACGGGCTTTGAGCAGTGGACCTATCCACCCGGTTGTGTTAGGTCAGTCCATAGGAACACTTTGGAGCAACATCCGGGCCAGACCCACGGCAAGATCCCATCCGTGTAGACCCGACGCGCCCGTTTCCCCCCTCCAAGTGCCGGCGGCGTCGCCGTCCGTGAGGGGGGGCACACCCCGGAGACGCGTGCCGCCTCTTGGGACATGCCAACACAGCACCCCGCATGTATGAGGGCCCGGTGCGACGCTCTGGTGGCATTGCTACCCCCCAGGGGCCCCGTCCCGCCTAACCCTGTAGCGTTTGACCACGGGATCTAGCCCTTTGACTTTGCACGGACGGGCTTTGAGCAGTGGACCTATCCACCCGGTTGTGTTAGGTAAGCCCATAGGAACACTTAGGAGCAACATCCGGGCCAGACCCACGGCAAGATCCCCTCCGTGTAGACCCGACGCGTCCGTTTCCCCCCTCCAGGTGCCGGCGGCGCCGCCGTCCGTGAGGGGGGGCACACCCCGGAGACGCGTGCCAGGCGTTTGGACCCGCCACAACACTTCCAGACTTGTGAGAGGCCGCCTACGCAAGATTTGGCGGCATGCTAGCCCCCGGAGGCCGCCGGCCACAGTCGTAGACACGCGAAGAGCAATCCGCATAGAGGGAATTGTTCAGATACTACTCCATCACGAACAATTATGAAAAATTACCATCAGTCCTACAGCACATGTGCCCGCGTCATGTAAAAAACTCATGATTTTATCGCGCTCCGAGTATTTAATAATATTCACGCCGCATCGTTACCGCAGAACGTCTACTAATGTGTCATCGCCGTTCGTGAGGGGGGGGGGCACACCCCGGAGACGCGTGCCGCCTCTTGGGACATGCCACCACACCACCCCGCATGTATGAGGGCCCGGTGGGACGCTCGGGTGGCATTGCTACCCCCCAGGGCCCCCGTCCCGCCTAACCCTGTAGCGTTTGACCACGGGATCTAGCCCTTTGACTTTGCACGGACGGGCTTTGAGTAGTGGACCTATCCACCCGGTTGTGTTAGGTAAGCCCATAGGAACACTTAGGAGCAACATCCGGGCCAGACCCACAGCAAGATCCCCTTCGTGTAGACCCGACGCGTCTGTCTCCCCCTCCAGGTGCCGGCGGCGGCGCCGTCCGTGAGGGGGGCACACCCCGGAGACGCGTGCCGCCTCTTAGGACATGCCACCACACCACCCCGCATGTATGAGGGCCCGGTGCGACGCTCGGGTGGCATTGATACCCCCCAGGGCCCCCGTCCCGCCTAACCCTGTAGCGTTTGACCACGGGATCTAGCCCTTTGACTTTGCACGGACGGGCTTTGAGCGGTGGACTTATCCACCCGGTTGTGGTAGGTCAGCCCATAGGAACACTTTGGAGCAACATCTGGGCCAGACCCACGGCAAGATCCCTTCCGTGTAGACCCGACGCGCCCGTTTCCCCCCTCCAGGTGCCGGCGGCGGCGCCGTCCGTGAGGGGGGGCACACCCCGGAGACGCGTGCCGCCTCTTGGGACAGGCCACCACATCACCCCGCATGTATGAGGGCCCGGTGCGACGCTTGGGTGGCATTGCTACCCCCCAGGGCCCCCGTCCTGCCTAACCCTGTAGCGTTTGACCAAGGGATCTAGCCCTTTGACTTTGCACGGACGGGCTTTTGAAAGAAATTGGTGTTATGGAAAAGACGAGTTCTGGGCGGCATTGGTGGATCTTTGGTGTGATGAGGCTGGAGCCTGGGCGGCTATGAGAGTCAAAAACAAGGCTAACCGAGGGAAGGAGGGAGTACATGCTCAGGGAAACCGAAACCACTATCTCCACAAGGCAGCTAATGTATGACTAACCCCATTAAACATTCTTCTTCTATTTACCATTACTTTCTTATGTATGACTAACCTCTGTTTGGTGGTGCAGGAGGAGAAACTGAAGCAGCCGCTCTCACACATGCAGGCGTGGGAGATCGCCCATACGCGGAAGGACCCCAAGCCTGGCGAGCCCAAGTACTACGGCAAGAAGACCGCGCATAGGAAGAAGGCCTACTCCGATGGGTATCTGGCGTTACATCCTGACACACCTGACCCCATTGCGGCGGATCTGGACGAAAGGGTGGTGGTGGGCATGGGGCCGAAGGAGCACGGTCGGGAGGCGGTTCTCGATGCTGTGATCACTCCGTCTATCTCCTACACACAGCTCCGTCGGATCGACCCGACCCTGAGCCAGCGCACAAGCATGCGCATGAGCAGTGCACCGTCACTGTCCCTCTTTCAGGAGCAGCAAACTGTAAGTATTTTCCCTTTTATCTTCATTGTTCCCTTTATTTTCCGCATTTAGTAGTTTTATGAGTCTCATCATGTCATACTGTAGGCCTACATGGAGTACACACGCCAGGAGACCATGGCGTGGCACGACCGCCTTCATGCATACCATCAGCAGAGGGATCGCGAGATGCAGCACGCTTTTCAGGAAATGGCGGCCGGCAGGTGTCCTCAATGGCCATCAGCAGAGGGTCCTCCAGCACAACCTGTGCTGCTGACCTTTGAGGAGTTTGTGGCACAGAATGCTGGCCCCTCGCCGGTTAGTTCATCCCCAATCAATTCACCCAAAGCATGTCATGCCTTTCAACACAGTCTTATATCCCGTTAATATATCTTTTCAACATCCAGGGAACAGGTGCATCTACCGTTGGCGGTTGTCTTCGCAACACTCCCGAGACATGGAGCCCGACCACTCCGATCCACGGAGACGGAGGCGGAGGCGGACGTGGAGGCGGTCTTGGCGGTAGTGCTGCCGCTAGCAGTGACGACTTGGGCTTCGGCGGTTTGGCGGTGACGACCTCCGCGGTGCTCGACGTCCTGGCGCTTAAGCCTTTCTCGATGCTATGATACTTGTATGCTTGTTCTCGATGCTATGATACTTGTATGCTTGTGATGTTTCTTATCTTATTGTTGTTTGTGAGATTCTTATATGCTTTGTGGTGATGGTACTTATATGTGTGATGCTTTGCGATGCTTCTTAGCGATGCCAATTTGTTGTGTGATGCTGTGTATATGCTGTTTGTTATATATTCAAATGAATTGAGCTGAAAAGAAACAGAAAAAAGAAAAAAAAACTGGACAGAATCTATGCCGACGGCCTGGCCGTCAGCATAGGCCTGGCGTGAGCTCCCAGTGACCGACACGTGGCACGTCTATGCCGACGGCCTAGCCGTCGGCTTAGTTTGAAACTATGCCGACGGCTAGGCCGTCGGCATAGACCTGCCCCAGGAGCGCCCAGTTTCTGACACGTGGCGTGTCTATGCCGACGGCCTAGTCGTCGGCATAATTTCAAACTAAGCCGACGGCTAGGCCGTCGGCATAGACACGCCCATGCTGAACTGCGTCTCGCCACGTGGCGAGAAGCCATTGGGCAGCACTTGACGGCGGCCGCCGTTAGGCGATGACGTTGCCGACGGCCAGGGCCGTCGGCATAGATGTACGGCCACCGTCGGGATAGGGTCTATGTGTTGGGAATCGTAGCATAATTTTAAAATTTTCCTACGTTCACCAAGATGCATCTATGGAGTGTACTAGCAACGAGGGGAAGGGAGTGCATCTACATACCCATGTAGATCGCGAGCGGAAGCGTTCCAATGAACGTGGAGGACGGAGTCGTACTCGCCGTGATCCAAATCACCGATGACCGAGTGCCGAACGGACGGCACCTCCGCGTTCAACACACGTACGGTGCAGCGACGTCTCCTCCTTCTTGATCCAGCAAGGGGAAAGGAGAGGTTGATGGAGATCCAGCAGCACGACAGCGTGGTGGTGGATGTAGCGGGTCTCGGCAGGGCTTCGCTAAGCTTCTGCGAGAGAGAGAGAGGTGTTGCAGGGGAGGAGGGAGGCGCCCAAGGCTGTGTCATTGCTGCCCTCCCCCCTTTATATAGGCCCCTGGGGGGGTGCGCCAGCCCGAAGAGATGGGATCTCAAGGGGGGCGGCGGCCACAAGGGGGGGAAGGGGTTGCCTTGCCCCCCAAGGCAAGGGGGAACTCCCCCCCTAGGGTTCCCAACCCTAGGCGCATGGGGGGAGGCCCAAGGGGGGCGCCCCAGCCCACTAGGGGCTGGTTCCCTTCCACTTTCAGCCCACGGGGCCCACCGGGACAGGTGGCCCCACCCGGTGGACCCCCGGGACCCTTCCGGTGGTCCCGGTACAATACCGATAACCCCCGAAACTTTCCCCGTGGCCGAAACTGGACTTCCTATATATAATTCTTCACCTCCGGACCATTCCGGAACCTCTCGTGACGTCCGAGATCTCATCCGGGACTCCAAACAACTTTCAGGTTTCCGCATACATATATCTCTACAACCCTAGCGTCACCGGACCTTAAGTGTGTAGACCCTACGGGTTCGGGAGACATGCAGACATGACCGAGACGCCTCTCCGGTCAATAACCAACAGCGGGATCTGGATACCCATGTTGGCTCCCACATGTTCCACGATGATCTCATCGGATGAACCACGGTGTCGAGGATTCAATCAATCCCGTATACAATTCCCTTTGTCAATCGGTATGTTACTTGCCCGAGATTCGATCGTCGGTATCCCAATACCTTGTTCAATCTCGTTACCGGCAAGTCTCTTTACTCGTACCGCAATGCATGATCCCGTGACTAACGCCTTAGTCACATTGAGCTCATTATGATGATGCATTACCGAGTGGGCCCAAAGATACCTCTCCGTCATACGGAGTGACAAATCCCAGTCTCGATCCGTGCCAACCCAACAGACACTTTCGGAGATACTCGTAGTGCACCTTTATAGTCACCCAGTTACGTTGTGACGTTTGGCACACCCAAAGCACTCCTACGGTATCCGGGAGTTGCACGATCTCATGGTCTAAGGAAAAGATACTTGCCATTGGAAAAGCTCTAGCAAACGAAACTACACGATCTTTTATGCTATGCTTAGGATTGGGTCTTGTCCATCACATCATTCTCCTAATGATGTGATCCCGTTATCAATGACATCCAATGTCCATAGTCAGGAAACCATGAGTATCTGTTGATCAACGAGCTAGTCAACTAGAGGCTTACTAGGGACAGGTTGTGGTCTATGTATTCACACATGTATTACGATTTCCGGACAATACAATTATTGCATGAATAATAGACAATTACCATGAACAAAGAAATATAATAATAACCATTTATTATTGCCTCTAGGGCATATTTCCAACAGTCTCCCACTTGCACTAGAGTCAATAATCTAGTTACATTGTGATGAATCGAACACCCATTGCGTCCTGGTGTTGATCATGTTTTGCCCTAGGGAGAGGTTTACTCAACGGATCTGCTACATTCAGGTCCGTATGTACTTTACAAATATCTATGTCTCCATTTTGAACACTTTCACGAATGGAGTTGAAGCGACGCTTGATATGCCTGGTCTTCCTGTGAAACCTGGGCTCCTTCGCAAGGGCAATAGCTCCAGTGTTGTCATAGAAGAGAGTCATTGGGCCCGACGCATTGGGAATCACCCCTAGGTCGGTAATGAACTCCTTCATCCAGACTGCTTCCTGTGCTGCCTCTGAGGCTGCCATGTACTCCGCTTCACATGTAGATCCCGCCACGACGCTTTGCTTGCAACTGCACCAGCTTACTGCTCCTCTATTCAAAATATACACGTATCCAGTCTGTGACTTCGAGTCATCCAGATCTGTGTCGAAGCTAGCGTCGACGTAACCCTTTACGACGAGCTCTTCGTCACCTCCATAAACGAGAAACATATCCTTAGTCCTCTTCAGCTACTTCAGGATATTCTTGACCGCTGACCAGTGTTCCTTGCCGGGATTACTTTGGTACCTTCCTACCAAACTTACGGCAAGGTTTATATCAGGTCTGGTACACAGCATGGCATACATAATAGACCCTATGGCCGAGGCATAGGGGATGACACTCATCTGTTCTATATCTTCTGCCGTGGTCGGGCATTGAGCCGTGCTCAATTGCACACCTTGCAATACAGGCAAGAACCCCTTCTTGGACTGATCCATACTGAACTTCTTCAATATCTTGTCAAGTATGTACTCTGTGAAAGACCAATGAGGCGTCTTGATCTATCTCTATAGATCTTGATGCCTAATATATAAGCAGCTTCTCCAAGGTCCTTCATTGAAAAACACTTATTCAAATAGGCCTTTATACTTTCCAAGAATTCTATATCATTTCCCATCAATAATATGTCATCCACATATAATATGAGAAATGCTACAGAGCTCCCACTCACTTTCTTGTAAACACAGGCTTCTCCATAAGTCTGTGTAAACCCAAACGCTTTGATCATCTCATCAAAGCGAATGTTCCAACTCCGAGATGCTTGCACCAGCCCATAGATTGAGCGCTGGAGCTTGCACACTTTGTTAGCATTCTTAGGATCGACAAAACCTTCCGGCTGCATCATATACAACTCTTCCTTAAGGAAGCCATTAAGGAATGCCGTTTTGACGTCCATCTGCCATATCTCATAATCATAGTATGCGGCAATTGCTAACATGATTCGGACGGACTTCATCTTCGCTACGGGTGAGAAAGTCTCATGGTAGTCAACCCCTTGAACTTGTCGATAACCCTTAGCGACAAGTCGAGCTTTGTAGATGGTCACATTACCATCTGCGTCCGCCTTCTTCTTAAAGATCCATTTGTTTTCTATGGCTCACCGCTCATCGGGCAAGTCAGTCAAAGTCCATACTTTGTTTTCATACATGGATTCAATCTCGGATTTCATAGCTTCTAGCCATTTGTCGGAATCCGGGCCCGCCATCGCTTCTTCATAGTTCGAAGGTTCACCGTTGTCTAACAACATGATTTCCAGGACAGGGTTGCCGTACCACTCTGGTGCGGAACGTGTCCTTGTGGACCTACGAAGTTCAGCAACTTGATCTGAAGCTTCATGATCATCATCATTAACTTCCTCCCCAGTCGGTGTAGGCACCACAGGAACATTTTCCCGCGTTGCGCTACTTTCCGGTTCGGAAGGGGTGACTATCACCTCATCAAGTTCCACTTTCCTCCCACTCAATTCTTTCGAGAGAAACTCCTTCTCTAGAAAGGACCCGTTCTTGGCAACGAAGATCTTGCCTTCGGATCTGAGGTAGAAGGTATACCCAATAGTTTCCTTAGGGTATCCTATGAAGACGCATTTTTCCGATTTGGGTTCGAGCTTTTCAGGTTGAAGTTTCTTGACATAACCATCGCATCCCCAAACTTTTAGAAACGACAGCTTAGGTTTCTTCCCAAACCATAATTCATACGGTGTCGTCTCAACGGATTTAGACGGTGCCCTATTTAAAGTGAATGCGGCAGTCTCTATAGCATAGCCCCAAAATGAGAGCGGTAAATCGGTAAGAGACATCATAGATCGCACCATATCCAATAGAGTGCGATTACGATGTTCGGACACACCATTTCTCTGAGGTGTTCCAGGCGGCGTGAGTTGTGAAACTATTCCACATTTCCTTAAGTGTGCACCAAACTCGTGACTTAAATATTCTCCACCACGATCTGATCGTAAGAATTTTATTTTCCTGTCACGTTGATTCTCGACTTCACTCTGAAATTCCTTGAACTTTTCAAAGGTTTCAGACTTGTGTTTCATTAGGTAGACACATCCATATCTACTAAAATCATCAGTGAGAGTGAGAACATAACGATATCCTCCGCGAGCCTCAACACTCATTGGACCGCACACATCGGTATGTATGATTTCCAATAAGTTGGTTGCTCGCTCCATTGTTCCGGAGAACGGAGTCTTGGTCATCTTACCCATGAGGCATGGTTCGCACGTGTCAAATGATTCGTAATCAAGAGACTCCAAAAGTCCATCTGCATGGAGCTTCTTCATGCGCTTGACACCAATGTGACCAAGGCGGCAGTGCCACAAGTATGTGGGACTATCGTCATCAACTTTACATCTTTTGGTATTCACACTATGAACATGTGTAACATCACGTTCGAGATTCATCAAAAATAAACCATTGACCAGCGGGGCATGACCATAAAACATATCTCTCAAATAAATAGAACAACCATTGTTCTCGGATTTAAATGAGTAGCCATCTCGAATTAAACGAGATCCAGATACAATGTTCATGCTCAAAGCTGGCACTAAATAACAATTATTGAGGTTTAAAACTAATCCCGTAGGGAGATGCAGAGGTAGCGTGCCGACGGCGATCACATCGACCATGGAACCATTCCCAACGCGCATCGTCACCTCGTCCTTCGCCAGTCTCCGTTTATTCCGTAGTTCCTGTTTTGAGTTACAAATATGAGCAACCGCACCGGTATCAAATACCCAGGAGCTACTACGAGTACTGGTAAGGTACACATCAATTACTAGTATATCACATATACCTTGGGTGTTGCCGGCCTTCTTCTTGTCCGCTAAGTATTTGGGGCAGTTCCGCTTCCAGTGACCACTTCCCTTGCAATAAAAGCACTCAGTCTCGGGCTTGGGTCCATTATTTGACTTCTTCCCGGTAACTGGCTTACCGGGCGCGGCAACTCCCTTGCCGTCCTTCTTGAAGTTCTTCTTACCCTTGCCCTTCTTGAACATAGTGGTTTTATTCACCATCAACACTTGATGTTCTTTTCTGATCTCTACCTCAGCTGATTTCAGCATTGAATATACCTCGGGAATGGTCTTTTCCATCCCCTGCATATTGTAGTTCATCACAAAGCTCTTGTAGCTTGGTGGAAGCGACTGGAGGATTCTGTCAATGACCGCGTCATCCGGGAGATTAACTCCCAGCTGAGACAAGCGGTTGTGCAACCCAGACATTCTGAGTATGTGCTCACTAACAGAACTGTTCTCCTCCATTTTACAGCTGAAGAACTTGTCGGAGACATCATATCTCTCGACCCGGGCATGAGCTTGAAAAACCAGTTTCAGCTCCTCGAACATCTCATATGCTCCATGTTTCTCAAAACGCTTTTGGAGACCCGGTTCTAAGCTGTAAAGCATGCCGCACTGAACGAGGGAGTAATCATCAGCACGCTGCTGCCAAGCGTTCATAACGTCTTGGTTCTCAGGGACTGGTGCTTCACCTAGCGGTGCTTCTAAGACATAATCTTTCTTGGCTTCTATGAGGATGATCCTCAGGTTCCAGACCCAGTCCGTATAGTTGCTGCCATCATCTTTCAGCTTGGTTTTCTCTAGGAACGCGTTGAAATTGAGGACAACGTGGGCCATTTGATCTACAATACATAGTGTAAAGATTTAGACTAAGTTCATGATAATTAAGTTCATATAATCAAATTATTTAATGAACTCCCACTCAGATAGACATCCCTCTAGTCATCTAAGTGAAACATGATCCGAATTCGACTAGGCCGTGTCCGATCATCACGTGAGATGGACTAGTCAAGATCGGTGAACATCTCCATGTTGATCGTATCTTCTATACGACTCATGCTCGACCTTTCGGCCCTCCGTGTTCCGAGGCCATGTCTGTACATGCTAGGCTCATCAAGTGAACCTAAGTGTATTGCGTGTGTTCCGAGGCCATGTCTGTACATGCTAGGCTCGTCAACACCCGTTGTATTCGAACGTTAAAATCTATCACACCCGATCATCACGTGGTGCTTCGAAACAACGAACCTTCGCAACGGTGCACAGTTAGGGTGAACACTTTCTTGAAATTATTATAAGGGATCATCCTACTTGCTACCGTCGTTCTAAGCAAATAAGATGCAAAAACATGATAAACATCACATGCAATCAAATAGTGACATGATATGGCCAATATCATCATGCTCCTTTGATCTCCATCTTCGGGGCACCATGATCATCTTTGTCACCGGCATGACACCATGATCTCCATCATTGTGTCTTCATGAAGTTGTCACGCCAACGATTACTTCTACTTCTAGGGCTAACGCGTTTAGCAATAAAGTAAAGTAATTTACATGGCATTTATTTAATGACACGCAGGTCATACAAAATAATAAAGACAACTCCTATGGCTCCTGCCGGTTGTCATACTCATCGACATGCAAGTCGTGATTCCTATTACAAGAATATGATCAATCTCATACATCACATATATCATTCATCACATCTTCTGGCCATATCACATCACATAGCACTTGCTGCAAAAACAAGTTAGACGTCCTCTAATTGTTTTTGCAAGTTTTTACGTGGTTTGTAGGTTTCTAGCAAGAACGTTTCTTACCTACGTATGACCACAACGTGATTTGCCAATTTCTATTTACCCTTCATAAGGACCCTTTTCATCGAATCCGTTCCGACTAAAGTAGGAGAGACAGACACCCGCTAGCCACCTTATGCAACTTGTGCATGTCAGTCGGTGGAACCAGTCTCACGTAAGCGTACGTGTAAGGTCGGTCCGGGCCGCTTCATCCTACAATGCCACTGAAACAAGAAACAATTGCTTTGTGTTCTACTCGTGCATAGTAACTACGCATAGGCCTGGCTCATGATGCCACTGTTGGGAATCGTAGCATAATTTTAAAATTTTCCTACGTTCACCAAGATGCATCTATGGAGTGTACTAGCAACGAGGGGAAGGGAGTGCATCTACATACCCTTGTAGATCGCGAGCAGAAGCGTTCCAATGAACGTGGATGACGGAGTCGTACTCGCCGTGATCCAAATCACCGATGACCGAGTGCCGAACGGACGGCACCTCCGCGTTCAACACACGTACGGTGCAGCGACGTCTCCTCCTTCTTGATCCAGCAAGGGGAAAGGAGAGGTTGATGGAGATCCAGCAGCACGACGGCCTGGTGGTGGATGTAGCGGGTCTCGGCAGGGCTTCGCTAAGCTTCTACGAGAGAGAGAGAGAGGTGTTGCAGGGGAGGTGGGAGGCGCCCAAGGCTGTGTCATTGCTGCCCTCCCCCCTTTATATAGGCCCCTGGGGGGGTGCGCCAGCCCCAAGAGATGGGATCTCAAGGGGGGCGGCGGCCACAAGGGGGGGAAGGGGTTGCCTTGCCCCCCAAGGCAAGGGGGAACTCCCCCCTAGGGTTCCCAACCCTAGGCGCATGGGGGGAGGCCCAAGGGGGGCGCCCCAGCCCACTAGGGGCTGGTTCCCTTCCACTTTCAGCCCACGGGGCCCTCCGGGACAGGTGGCCCCACCCGGTGGACCCCCGGGACCCTTCCGGTGGTCCCGGTACAATACCGATAACCCCCGAAACTTTCCCGGTGGCCGAAACTGGACTTCCTATATATAATTCTTCACCTCCGGAACATTCCGGAACCTCTCGTGATGTCCGGGATCTCATCCGGGACTCCGAACAACTTTCGGGTTTCCGCATACATATATCTCTACAACCCTAGCGTCACCGGACCTTAAGTGTGTAGACCCTACGAGTTCGGGAGACATGCAGACATGACCGAGACGCCTCTCCGGTCAATAACCAACAGCGGGATCTGGATACCCATGTTGGCTCCCACATGTTCCACGGTGATCTCATCGGATGAACCACGGTGTCGAGGATTCAATCAATCCCGTATACAATTCCCTTTGTCAATCGGTATGTTACTTGCCCGAGATTCGATCGTCGGTATCCCAATACCTTGTTCAATCTCGTTACCGGCAAGTCTCTTTACTCGTACCGCAATGCATGATCCCGTGACTAACGCCTTAGTCACATTGAGCTCATTATGATGATGCATTACCGAGTGGGCCCAGAGATACCTCTCCGTCATACGGAGTGACAAATCCCAGTCTCGATCCGTGCCAACCCAACAGACACTTTCGGAGATACCCGTAGTGCACGTTTATAGTCACCCAGTTACGTTGTGACGTTTGGCACACCCAAAGCACTCCTACGGTATCCGGGAGTTGCACGATCTCATGGTCTAAGGAAAAGATACTTGACATTGGAAAAGCTCTAGCAAACAGAACTACACGATCTTTTATGCTATGCTTAGGATTGGGTCTTGTCCATCACATCATTCTCCTAGTGATGTGATCCCGTTATCAATGACATCCAATGTCCATAGTCAGGAAACCATGACTATCTGTTGATCAACGAGCTAGCCAACTAGAGACTTACTAGGGACAGGTTGTGGTCTATGTATTCACACATGTATTACGATTTCCGGACAATACAATTATAGCATGAATAATAGACAATTACCATGAACAAAGAAATATAATAATAACCATTTATTATTGCCTCTAGGGCATATTTCCAACACTATGCCGACGGCTTTTCTATGCCGACGGATATTTTGCCGACGGCCCTATGCCGACGGGGGCCGTCGGCATAGGCCTGACCCGACGGCTAGTCATGGCTATGCCGACGGCCCTGGCCGTCGGCATAGGGTGCGATTCCGGTAGTGATGGTACCCTTCACCAGCGGTGAAGAGCACTCCACGGCGAGCCCCTACTGCATGTTCCTCCTTGGTGTCCTCTTCGCTTCTCGTGGCTGTCGTTTCCACGCCATCGCCTACATGCCAACCCCTATGTTTAATCATGGGTCATGCTAATGAGTGCTTCCATGGTCCGGCCGCGTGTCTCTTGTGCAGTGACATGGCCATCGAGGTGGACCATGGTGTCATTGTGCCGAGACAAAGCTAACCCCGTGACCATTCATGTATACAGAAGCAAATCCTGATATCACAGGAAGCAAATGCTATTTCTGTTGGAAGCATTGTTCGTTGGAACAAACAATCAACAATGTTTCTTTGATATCAACTTATATTCCCGTTCGGGGGCAATATAGATCTGAGAAAATATTTGTAACTTTGGAAGCAGATTATTTTCTCTCTTTGGAATCAGTGTTGATGGAAGCAAAGTACATTTCTTTTCTATGTTGGAAACGAGCTTCAGATGTCTTGGAAGCAATCTCGTTGGACAAAGGAAACAAAATATTCTAGGCAGGAAGCAAAATGAAATTGCACCAAGTTCACCACAATTAAAAACAATTGTTCTCATATGGAAGCAAACTGCATGGCCCATATTAGATGTAGCGCTAAAACCCCAGTTAGAATAGCCGAAATTATTGGAAGCAATTATCAAGGATTGTTTCCTAAAAAATGGTGCTTCCATCTGTAAAACAAACTATGCTTCCGTCTATGGGAGCAAGGATATTTTCCTTTTTCATGGAAGCAGTATCTGATGCTTTTGAAACAATGTATTACAGTATTGGACACAAAATCTTATACCCGGGAAGCAAACATCATTAACCATGAAAGCTAATTCATCGATTGATGGAAACACAAATTATTGTGTCAAGATAAAAAAAAAATCCCTGTTGAAGCAACAGTTCCATCGGAAGCAAAACTGAATAATATTAGAAGCAAATATTGCTTTTAAGGAGCAATCTAGATCTCGTAGGATGCCAGGTATTATTCTCCTTACCATCTGAAATTGGTTAGCTTTTTTTTTGAGGGACCGAAATTGGTTACCTAAATGTATGGAAAGCATCACATTAGTTTCCTAAATATCTGAAGCAGTTATTACCAAATCCAATATCTGAAGCAGTTATTACCAAATCCCACGTACTCCCTCCGTCTAGGTGTGTAAGTCACCTTACGAAAACCAAATAATCTCAAAACACTTAGGCACGGTACATTAACTCCCTCCTCGTTTCTTATTTTGTGACATATCAACCAATAAGAGATGTGGGCCGTGCATGCTTTCAATGACTTGAGACTACCAAACATGACATGGAGTGGTTAGTTCATTGCATGCAACGCTATTAATTAGCAAAAAGACATTAAGTTTTCTCGTTTTCCTCTCCGCCTTGGTCGCGGTGCACAACGTAGTATGACTTACACACCTAGACGGAGGGAGTAATTAGCTCCCTTGGGTTTTAATTTTGGAAACTGCCCAGCAGCCAGCCTGCTGATCTAGCGGCCACTTTCATCCAACGGTTAGGTACTGGTCTGATAAAAAGCTAGGATCAGTAGTCTGATTCCTAGTGTTTCCCTAGATTATTATCCCACGCCTAGCTCAGAGTAGAGTGCTATGCACGAGTACAACACGATGGATGGATCATTGAGTGATGGCACGAGACATGTCAAGCCGTGGCCGTACGTACTTCCCCTCAATCAAGTTCAAAATACTGTAGCCCACGCACACACACATAATATATTCCATCCCCGTAGGTGCATGTGCCATGAACCATGATCAATGTCATTGATCTGGTAGAGTGCACATATACTTGACGCGCACGGTCAGTGCACATACATGTACGTACGGTACATGCAGATGCAACAATCTTGTATCTGTACGAGTGATTAGTGAAGGAGGCCCCGGTTTTGGCAACGGTGCATGCATCATACTCAAGTTGAGGAAGGCGACGAGGGAGGGCATGCAGATGGAGCTACCACAGCAGCGACTGCATCGATCGATCCGGGTGGAGGGATTGGACGGAGAGAAGGTGGCGCGGTCCCTCCCCGCCGCGCGCCTGTCCCGTATTCTGTAGCCTTGTTGTATTCTGAATTTCTGACGACACCCCAGCCCGTCGGCACGCTCGGATTTGCCCCCAAAAGATTTGACTGTTTATCTGTATCTCGTCCGTGAGATACGGTTCGAAATTCCTTGCGGAAAACTGAACTGCCGTCACGTCAAGCATGATGAGCCAAAACGTGCAGGACCGACGGAACGAAGTGGAGTGTCATAATGATGCACGGGCAAACAAGTGTGCATCCGGCCAGTTGCCACATAGGATTCGGCCCGAAGCATATTTTTCTTTCTTGATTCTTTCTTTTCTTTCTCTTTCTCGCTCCCATCAATCACATGCATGTGGCCGGAATCATAGGCAAAAAAATGTGAAACGGCTGTGTGAATGGACAAATAGGGACTCAAACGAACACGCACAACGGTCGCATCCGCAAACGTTTGTGGGGCCAAGTTTGTTTAGTTCGGTTGTATATGCCCTTATGACCAGGTAAGGGCATCTCCAACGGGGAATCACAAACCGCCCGCCAACCGTCTGGACCTGGCTGTCGGGTAGCACTTTGTCATCAAAAGTGACACCCTATCGATCCGCGGACCAGTCCGGTTGTCCGAAATCCCACAAACCAGACGCAGACCACACGGCTTTGCTGGCATCAGAACCACTGCCACGTACGTGTCCGACACCCGATCCCACCCAAACCATTTCCCTCGCACATGCCTCTCTTGTGTGACTGCACCTCCGCTCCTCGTGCTGCATTCATGTCGGCCCAGGATGCGAACTCTCACTGGAGCCGACACTGAAGCAGCGCGTCGGTCGAGAGTGCCTCTCGGGCCGCGTCCCGGTCTCCAGGCATGTTCAATGTCACGGGGACTTGTCCGGACTAGACGGGGCGACTCTCTACCGCATTCAAACCAACTCCCGTCTGTCCGCCTGTCGGCATTGAACAGACGCGGCAGCCGAGAAACCCACTCCACCGCTTGCGTTGACATAGTCAGCCACTTTTAAACATTGCCTCTTCGCTCGGCATGACCCACACCGCACCACCGCCGTGATAACCGCGAGCTCTAGAGCGGTGTGAGAGAGCCTCTCGACGGAGGAGAAGCAGGAGTTGGACAACATTGCGACCGGCTGGCAGGTTCGTCGAGCGCGAAGGACATAGGTTGGCTTGTCGAGGAGATCGCCGGAGGTCAGCGACGAGGACCAGAGGATGGAGGAGGCGTCCGACGACGAGTCAGGGGCCCTCCCCGCATAGGAGAACTTCAACATAGCCATGGCAGAAGAGCGGCAGTTGTCGGTGTTCTGACAGGCACGGCAGGAACACAACCTCTGGCTTCTCGACGAGCACAAACTCGTGAACAGGAAAATTGCCGGTGAGTAGGCCAACAACGATGTCGTCGCGGCCATGGTCGCAGAGGATCCAAACTTCCTGGATGGGCAATGGGTGTTTTACCAGTCCATGCGCAACGCCCGTGACATACGCCACGAACGATGGCTTCTTCGCGTCCTCCAGGCACACACTGACGACCTGTTCATGGAGATCAACGCGAAGGCGGACGAAGTGGAAGCGCAGTCGATTGCGAGCGTTGCCAGATCGGTGAAGCCATCCGCGTGGTTCACACTTGGTTGCACGACCGCGAAACCGGCCAGTCACGTCCAGCAACGTTCACACGGTGGATTCCGTCGAGGAAGAGTAGGAGGTGGGACACGGACGCGGCCATGTCTAGTGTCCCTTGTGGGCCGTGTTCCTGTAAGTGCATCTAGTGCCACCCCTAGTTGGTTTTGGAGTATTGACGACAAACTTGGTTGAGGGACTAATGTGTTTGTGAGAATTGCAGGATAACACAGGTAGTAGTCCCTTATTGATTCGGTTTACCAACCTAAGATGACCCCTAAAAATGTGTGAAGACACTGAAGACAATGGTGGTTTGTTAAGATATTCATAGTGAAGATTATGACATGAGAAGACATTCACGTGAAGACTATGGAGTGGGAAGACATAGTTGTTTCGTAGTTTCCTTTTCTTCTTTGTTGAGTCATAGGAACCACCGTACTGTTAAGTGGGGTCCAAGTGAACAAAGTCAGAGTGACTGATGTGATGCTCAACCAAATCCTATGTCTTCGAGCGAAGACAATGAGAGCAAATCTTATCCAGAGCTGGATGAGTCAGGTTTACTTGTAGCCCAAGTCAAGCTGCCGCGTGTGTTTGAAATCCGACCGTTGGACACTTGTCGGTTCCTTAGTGACCCTGGGTCATTTCGGACAAATCAGGTCGGGTTGCCTCCTAGCTATAAATAGCCCACCCCCTACACCATAAATTGGTGGCTGCTCAGAGTTAGTGCATGGCTTTTGTCGTTTGAGAGCAACCCACCTCCGAAGCATTTGAGAGAGAGATCCTTGCGAGGACAAAGCCCAAAACACCCAGAGCCAAAGAGTGTTAGGCATCACTGAAGTCTTTCTGTCCGCGTGATCTGAAGACTTGTTACACTTGAGGACTGTGAATCCTCCAGCCGGCGTCACGTTCTGAGCATCCAAGAGCCATTGTGGATTGCCAGTGAACGAAGTCTGTGAAGGTTTGGAAGTCTACCTTGAAGACTTACCAGGGTGATTGGGCGAGGAATAAGTGTTCTTAGTTCAAGGGGAATAAGGTGAAGACGCGGTCTTCTGAGTTATATCTCAGCCTCCCTAACCAGACGTACAGTTGTCACAGCAACTAGAATTGGTCTACCAAATCCTTGTCTTCACCAAGCAACTTGTTCTATCCTTCACTTCCTTTTACTTACAATTTGTCTTCGTGAAGTCATTGCCTGCTTGCATGATCTGAGTGTCTTCACTGCTTGAAGACTGTTAACTGTTTGGCTTCATACCATCTTCCATCCTGATCCATACTACCTAGCTGTTGATAGTCTTCGTACTTTCACTTCATTGCTTACTTGACTATGGCTTGTCTAGTGTAGTCTACCTTCCGCTACATATCAATAGGTTCATTTCTACTGTTTGTCTTCAAAGCCCCCATGTTTTGAAGACTTTCATAAAAATCGCCTATTCAACCCCCCTCTAGTCGATAACTAGCACTTTCAATTGGTATCAGAGCAAGGTGCTCCCTTGTTCTATGTGATTCGGTTTTAACCACCTGGAGTTTTAGCTATGTCGACTGCAGGGATAATCAAGGTCTTCGCTGCGTGCCCTTTCTTCAATGGCACTGATTACCCTTACTAGAAGAATAAGATGCGCATGCATGTTGAAGCCATTGACGTCGACCTCTAGTATGTTGTCAAGAACGGCGTTCCCAAGGTCGGTGAAGGTGTCACCGCTCCTGATGTCAAGAGGTTCATTCAACTGGATTCGACTGCCAAGAACATCATCTGTGGTCATCTGACCAAAGGACAGTACGGCCGTGTGAGTGCACTAGAAACTGCAAAGCTAGTCCGGGACTGGCTCTCCAAGGTCAACGAAGGTGTCTCAACTCAAAGAGACTCAAGAATCGATGTTCTTCGCAACCTCTTCAGCCGCTTCAAGAGAAACTACAATGAGAATAATGTCCATCTCACATTTGATCGCCTCACTGATATCGCAAATGAGCTTCGCGCACTTGACGCCACTAAGATCACCAAGCACGAAATCGTCAAGAAGCTTCTGAGATCACTTGACAGCACATTCGACACCCTGGCCCTGATGATTCAAGAACGCCCTGGCTTCAAGACTCTCGATCCGTCTGACATACTTGAGAGGCTCAACACACATGAGTTCCAGTTATCTGAGAAGAGAGACATCTATGGCCCCAACTATGGCCGAACTCGCACTTTGAAGGCAAAGGTTGTTTCCTCATCTGAAGAAGAATCTGACTGCAGTTCTGGGGATCCTGAAGACACTGGAAAGGAGCTAGCTATGCTCGTGAAGAAGTTCCAGAAGTTCACCAAGAAGAAAGGCTTCAGAAAGTCTTCGAGATCTAGCTCAAGAAATGATGAAGCTTCCACTCATGACCACAAGAAGAGAACATGCCACAAATACAAGAAACCCGGTCACTACATCTCTGAGTGTCCTCAATGGGACAATGAGACCAAGAAGAAGAAGAAGAGCAAGGAATATGATTCTGATGACAAGAAGAAGAAGAAATCCTCAAAGTCTTCTTCAAAGTCTTCGTCAAAGTCTTCATCTCACAAGAAGAGCTCATCAAGCAAGGCCCGTGCGTTTGTTGGCAAGGTGATGGATTCAGAGGAGGAGTCTGCTTCTGAGGAGGCGGAGGTGGAGTCTGAGGAGGAGTCCGATTCAGGCGTGGCAAGCGTGGCTCTGGCTTCAGTATATGTCGCCAAGTCCATCTTCAACACCGAGGACAATGGCCTCGTCCCCAACGATGATGCTGATGATGAGGATGACTCTGCTCCTACCTACTGCTTCATGGCACGTGGTGCCAAGGTAAACTCATGTGATGCTTACTTTCAAACATCCAGTGAAGATGACTCTGAATGTGAATCTAAACCTAGCTACAAAACACTTGCTAAAATTGCAACAAAACAACAAACTTCTATGGAACATATTCAAAAGTTGCTAGACAAAAGGGATGACCTGTTGGACGCGGAAATGACCCGAACTTAGTCCTTAATTGAAGACATTAAAAATCTTCACGTTAAGTACGAGAACTTGAAAGTCGTCATGAAACGCTCTCAACTACTCATGAAAAGATTTCCTATGATTATCTTCAAAGGAAGCAAGAACTTGAGAACTTGAGAGTGACTCATGAAGATCTTCAAAAGGAGAACAAGTCACTCCGCGCTCAACAGATCAGTTTCGCTCAGGAAGGCTTTGAACCACCATGTCTAAAATTTCTTGAGCGTGATAATGTTGTCTCTGTTGCTGAATGTTCTACTGCTCCTACTTTTGCAATATCTTCAACTGATGATGTGGTAACTAACCCCTCTACTGAGGATACCACTACTATTGCTGATGAGAATGCCAGGTTGAAGACATTGCTTGAAACAGGAATGTACAAAAGTCTCAAAAGGCATCAGACACTATGTGATGTCCTCAAGAAACAGATTCTGAACCGAAACCCTAGGAAAGAGGGTGTTGGGTTCGAAAGGAAAATGAATGTTGATAGTTCATACTGGAAGCCTGAGCAGTACTCCAAAACCACATGGGTTGCTGCAAAGGGACCTTCAGTGGATCCATCTACCTTATGTGGCTTTACTTGTGCTAACCCAATTATCATTGATGAATCCTTTGATGCAAACAATAAACTGTTTAAGAATCAGAATGGTGAAGTGTTTGCCAGGTATATTGGTACTAACTGCAGGAACGGACCACCTTTGAAGAAGATCTGGGTTCCCAAAAGTTGTCTTGAGAAGCTTCCTGTGAATGTCATCATGACACAACCTGGGAAGAAGACAAACCCCAGACCAAAGGCTTCATATGGTCCAATGGCTTCATACGACTCACCAGAGTCACCCAAACGCCAATGTTTTGCAGGGAAACCATACTCAGACTTATGAATATGAGTGTGTTTCATCCAACCGCTATGTTCATAAGACCAAGAACTTTTCTGCTTATTCTTATGAGTATTATTCACCTCCTGTAAGGCTATTTGCTAGGGCTCCAAAGTCAAAGTTCTTAGATGCTGCACTTAGACTCATTGCTTTTAAGCCACCCCTGAAGATGTGGGTGGTTAAGAAAAATTAACTCTCTTTTGTAGGGAAAGGTCTCCAGCCGGAAATCGAAGGCTTCTGATGCTTATGCTGGGGACCTAAAACATCTTGTGGGACGCAAGATAAAATGCCAAAATGGTCTTACTATGTATTTCGTCCGAGGGTTTCTTGACAAACATCCTATTTACCCTAACTAGGATCTGAACTTTCATAATCCGCTTGTTCTTCACATGTTTATGCTTCACAATACCCTTGGTGAAGCCTATCCCCCAAACTGCACTGTAGGGTATGACACCAAAGGCTTCACAATGGATTATGGATAGTGGATGCACTAACCACATGACCGGTGATCGAAGTCTTCTCATGGATTCAACCCTACGCCCGTCTGACAAGAGTCACATCACATTTGCTGACACTGGTAAAAGCAAGGTATTGGGCCTAGCTAGAGTTGCAATCTCAAAGGATCAGCACATGGATAAAGTGATGCTTGTTGAATCCCTTCGTTTCAACTTAATGTCGGTCTCAATGCCTTGTGATCTGAACATGATTGTGATATTTGGAAAATATCGTTGCCTTGTGCTTATGGAATCTGACAAATCTCTAGTCTTTAAAGGGTATCGAAAAGATGATCTGTATATGGTAGATTTCTACGCAGGACCACAGCTGGCCATATGTCTTCTAGAAAAAGCTTCAGAGTGTTGGCTCTGGCATCGGAGGCCAAAGCATGCTGGCATGAGGAACTTGTACACTCTCGCAAAGAAGAAGCATGTCCTAGATATGGAAGGCGTCAAGTTCAAGAACGATAATCTTTGTGATGCCTGCAAAGCTGGAAAGATGACTAGGGCCAAGCATTCCTCAAAGACAATCGTGACGACGACACGTCCCTTCGAGCTGCTTCACATGGACCTATTTGGCCCTACTCACTACTCTACCCTTACTACCACTGCTTGCCACTATGGGTTCGTCATTGTTGATGATTACTCAAGATATACATGGGTGCACATAATCCTCTACAAGAATGAAGTGTAGCACGTCTTCAGACGATTCGCCAATCGTGCCATGACGAACTATGGCATCAGGATCAATCACATCAGAAGTGACAACGGCGCAGAATTTAAGAACATCGGCCTCGACACTTATCTTGATACATTGGGCATCAAACATGAGTTCTTAGCTCCATACACACCTCAGCAGAATGGCATCGTGGAGCGCAAGAACAAAACCATCATTGAGATGGCACGGACGATGCTTGATGAGTACAAGACACTAAGGAAGTTCTGTCCTGAAGCCATAGATACTGCATGCCACGTCATCAACCGTGTTTATCTTCACAAGCTTCTAAAGAAGACATCCTATGAGCTCCTGACTGGTAAGAAGCCAAACGTTAGCTACTTCAGAGTATTTGGTGCTAGGTGCTGGATCAAGGATCTGCATCACACTTCAAAATTTGCACCGAAAGCACATGAAGGATTTATGCTTGGCTACGGAAAGGATTCACACTCCTCCAGAGTCTTCAACCTCTTTCACTATAAAGTGGTTGAAACTGTGGATGTGCGGTTCGATGAGACTAACGGCTCGCAAAGAGAGCACCTGCCAAATGTGCTAGATGAAGCCTCACCAAGTGAATCTATCAAGCTTACGGGTACTGGAGAAATCATACCTTCAAAGGCACAGGCTGAAGAGGAAATCATCATTTCTGCACCTAATCAACCCGAAGACATTGCTCAGCCTGAAGCCAATGTTGAAGATGAAGACAATGATCAGCAAGGGCAAAATCTTCGTCCAGTTCATCCTCGTGTTGCAAATAAAGTGCAGATTGACAAGATAATTGATAACATCAATTCACCTGGTCCATTCACTCGTTCAAGAGCAACACAACTAGCAAATTTCTGTGGGCACTTTGCATTTGTCTCTATATCTGAACCCAAGAAAGTTGATGAAGCCTTCATGGAACCTGAATGGATTCAAGCTATGCAAGAAGAGCTTCAACAGTTCGAGCTGAACAATGTTTGGGAGCTAGTAAAGCGTCCTGATCCTCCCAAGCACAATATCATTGGCACCAAATGGATCTATTGCGACAAACAAGATGAGCATGGTCAAGTCGTCAGAAACAAGGCTCGTCTCGTTGCTCAAGGTTACACACAAGTTTAAGGGATTGACTTCGATAAAACCTTCGCTCCTGTGGCTGGGCTTAAAGAAGCCAACCGCGTCACGGCGTTGGCGCGCGAGGCGTCAACGGTGGCCTCGACGACGAGGTGCTCCTCCAAGATCTGGGGGTCAGCATGAATGGCAGCCATCGCGACCTCATCCGCGCGTGCAGCCGCGATTTGCTTCTCCGCTGCCAAATGCTCCTTGAGGTCCTGGCTATAGTGCGTGCACCATGGCTTAGGCCGGCGCTTATTTGGTGGAGGGGTCGGTGATTTGGGTGGAAGGTGTCGCGCTCGCGCCGGCGGTCGGGGCATGTGGGATGTGGAAGGAGGAGGAGGATGGGGGTCGGGTGTGGATTACCTGCCTGGATAGGCGAGGCCGAGCAGCGTGAAGGAGGGTCGTCGGCGAGGAGGCGGCGGCGCTGAAAGCAAGAAGTGAAGGTTTCAACTTGGAAAGGAAGGTAGAAACAGGGGAAATGTGGCTTTTGGTAAGGGGGAGGGGGCGGGGAGGTAGATATTTTCGCGGAAGCTGAAAATTTGGAATCGCTTCAGCCAAAAAACTGGCGCACAAAGTGTCACCAGACACGGCCCCTTATTCAGAGCGGGCTGTGGACTGTAGCCGTCGCACCTTCTCACGGTACGGTGCTCCAAGTTATTTTGTGCTGCATCTCACACAGTTGGTTATAATAAACTGTGTGGGATCTACTTGATTTTTCGTCTTGATTTGAATTACATAATGGGGTCACAGCAGCCATGGACGGTGTTTGAATTGCTAGACCTTTTATCTGCAGTGATCATAAAAGAATTAGAATTATCCAGGGTTCATTTGGACATTTTTATGTAGTAAGTGAGTTTTTAATGCATTTATGTACATAATTCAAATTTGAACTACATGCACATGCTCCCGTGCATATAAATTGGTTGAAAAATCAAATCTTTGTCCTTGGGTGCATGCTTAGGTCCCATGCAAGAAATGGGAATGAATGTCAAACACCCTGCCGTTGGCACTCGGCCGCAAACATTGAGATTCCTGGTTTTTAAATTTTAGTAAATCCAGAAATTGTCTGAAATTCATGAAACTTGGCATGCTATCATGGAGCGGCATCAACATGCCGTCGTAAAGTTTTTGTCCCATATGGGGCTGAAAGTGCTAGTTATCGACTAGAGGGGGTGAATAGGCGATTTTTATGAAAGCCTTCAAAACACGGGGGCTTTGAAGACAAACACAACAATTGAACCTATTGATATGCAGCGGAAGGTAGACTACACTAGACAAGCCATAGTCAAGTAAGCAATGAAGTGACAGCACGAAGACTATTAGCAGCTAGGCAGTATGGATCAGAATGGAAGATGGTATGAAACCAAACAACAATAGTCAACACATAGTGAAGTCAACCAGATAAGGCAGGCAGGCAATGACTCCACAAAGACAAACTGTAATTAAAGAGAGGGAGAAGATAAAACCAGTTGCTTGGTGAGGACAGGGATTTGTTGGACCAGTTCCAGTTGTTGTGACAACTGTACGTCTGGTTAGGGAGGCTGAGATTCAACTCAGAAGACCGTGTCTTCACCTTATTCCCCTTGAGATAAGGACACAATCCCCGCCCAATCACTCTGGTAAGTCTTCAAGGTAGACTTCCGAACCTTCACAGACTTCGTTCACCGGCAATCCACAATGACTCTTGGATGCTCAGAATGCGACGCCTAACCGGCTGGAGGATTCACAGTCCTCAAGTGTAACAAGTCCTCAGGTCACGCGGACAGAAAGACTTCAGTGATGCCTAACACTCTTTGGCTCTGTGTGTTTTGGGCTTTGTCCTCTCAACGATCTTTCTCTCAAATGCTTCGGAGGTGGGTTGCTCTCAAACGGCAAAAGCTATGCACTAACTCTGAGCAGCCACCAATTTATGGTGTAGGGGGTGGGCTATTTATAGCCAGGAGGCAACCCGACCTGATTGGGCCCGGCTCTCCTGCTGGGTTCCCTGCACCCAGTATTGTTCAGGGCCAACCAATGTCCGACACATGTCCAGGTAGGCCCCACATCTCTAAAACATATTTTCTTTTTCAATTACTCAAATCCCCTTATCTTATCTTCCAACATTCTCTTTGATCGCATCCATTAGAGAGCTCCGTGAGATGATTCCTCTGAGCGCAATCGGTTCATAGTGCCATCACGTGGGCCGTGGCCATGACTGGCAGCTAGGCAGCCAGCATCACCCTCGTCGGAGATTCTTGTGGATGTAAGCAGACTGGTTGCCCCCGCGCCGGCGGCGCCTAGGTACGCGCCCGCGCACCCCCATGGTCGCCGTTGGTGTCGTGGTTTGCTTCCCTCCGAGATCCTCTCCCCGAACACCTCCACCGGCGGTCGCTGACCTCGCCCCAGGTGTACGCGCACAAGGCCGGGACAAGTAGCTAGAACATGGCGACCGCATTCCACTTCCGGAACTTCGTCAAGGACTTTGCAATCTGCCAAAATGCTAGATCATGGAGCTGGCGTTGCCTTGGGCCATGGGCTCATGCTCGTCCACGTAAATCACCAGCATGCGGGCGCAGGCGGCATGGATGATATAGGCATATAGCTGCTGCCTTGGTGCTAGCCATGGCCATGACCACACGTAAGTGGTGGACGCTATAAGCTTGTGCAGCTCAGAGCCCACAAGAATCCTCTAACGAAGCTCTAATGGCTGCTCGGAGAGTACGTTAGGAGAGAAAGATAAGGGGATTTGAAAAAAGAAAATGTGTTTTAGAGATGTGGGGCCTACCTGGACATGTGTCGGCCATTGGTTGGCCCTGCACAATACTGGGTGCAGGGAACCCAGCAGGAGAGCCGGACCGGACCTGATTTGTCCGAAATGACCCTGGGTCGATAAGGAACTGACACGTGTCCAACGGTCAGATTTCAAACACACGCGGCAGCTTGACTTGGGCTACAAGTAAACCTGACTCATCCAGCTCTGGATAAGATTTGCTCTCATTGTCTTCGCTCGAAGACATAGGATTTGGTTGAGCATCACTTTAGTCACTCTGACTTTGTTCACTTGGACCCCACTTAACAGTACGGTGGTTCCTATGACTCAGCAAAGAAGAAAAGGAAACTACGAAACAGCTATGTCTTCACACTCCATAGTCTTCATGTGAATGTCTTCTCGAGTCATAATCTTCGGTGTGAATGTCTTCACATACCACCATTATCTTCAATGTCTTCACACATTTTTAGGGGTCATCTCTGGTAGGTAAACCGGATCAATGAGGGACTACTACCTATGTTATCCTGCAATTCTCACAAACACATTAGTCCCTCAACCAGGTTTGTCGTCAATACTCCAAAACCAACTAGGGGTGGCACTAGATGCACTTACAATCTCCCCCTTTTTGGTGATTGATGACAAACTGGTTGAAGTTTTCAACGGGGATAAAAGTATGTGAAATTGTAAGGGATAAGGTATTGTCTTCATAAGTAGCAAAAGGCTCCCCCTGAAGATGTGCATATAAATAGTTTGCGTTTGAATGCAAATGCACGTGGCAGGTTTTACTTGTGGAGATCCTCTTCAACTTATGAAGACAATTCATCATGCATGAAAGGATATAACGAAGATAATGACATGCATAATGAAAAATGGACGTCTACGGAATGACTTCGTGCGGAATTTATCATCGCACATGCGCAATTTATCGTCGCATCACATAGTTGACAGAAAAGGTAGCAGACGACCATCAAGTTTAAGTGTTACAAACAAAGAACCAAATGTATCAAAAGCAAGAGTTGTAAACACTTGGCAAAAGTATAGAAACCACCCATAGGGACACGCTTGAAGACTATCAACTCATGCTTCTCCCCCTTTTGTCAGTAAGGACCAAAAAGGTTTGAAGACATAGAGCTTCTACTTGTTCCCATGAGGAGTAGGTGAAGGTGCAGGGTCGACATTGGAGTCCGGTGGTGCAAAAGAGCTTGGTGCAGTGTTGATACGCGGCAAAGTTGTAGTTGGTGAAGTAGCATCATCTTCATCATCGACGACTCTGGCATTGACTGTGGACGCCGAGGAGGAGTACTCAGAGTCTTCGAGAGAGGAAGTCCGATGCAAGACAGCGTTCCTGGGAGGAGTGGAATCAAATTTGAATCGCTCTGTGAAGCCATCCTGTTGAAGATCATCTTCAAAGCTTAGCAATGTCAGACTCTTCCACGACCGCCGACACGTTTCATGTGTGACAAATGCATTCTTGGTGGCAAGATTTTGAATGCGATTAACATCCACCAAGAGGCTCTGCATCTGACGCTTGAGCTAGTCATGATGCTTATACTATTTTTGATGTAATGCTAGGAGAAGTTGTCGGTCATTGAGAATGGCGAGATTGCTTCCGAGGCCTTTGAGCAATAGTGCTTTCAGTGGCTTCAGTAGTTGCACGATGAGGTGCACGTGAGTTACCAGCCAGAGGATAAACACAAGTGGCAGCAAGAACACCCTCAATTGGTTGCGAAAAGCTTTGATGATGAATGTTGTGAAGATAAGTGGGCTCCTTTGCTAGTTCAGGGTAGATAGCTTCAACAGACATATCAACCTCTGGCAAGAAGATAAGATGGTTGCGCGCAGAGGGCTGATAGTTGATAGAAGAGTGAAGCTTGATGAGGAGCATTACCCATGGAGCATAAAACTTCACACCAAATAGATTAGAGCCAGATGCAGTAAGTTTCCTAATGAAGAAATCCTGAGCATTGAAGCTGACGTCATTGAGGATATAGAAAACCAATGTCTTCATTGCGCCTTCAAGCTTTGCTGCAGGAGAATGTCCTTTGACAGGCCAAAGAGTTCGCCTTATAATATGATAAATAGTGCAGGGCAGATACTCTAGGTCTTTAACAAAGAATTCCTTTGGATATTCAGCATCTTGTGGCAGTGGCTTCATCATGCTTAGCATTTGGCTCATATTCGGCTCAGGCTGCTGGAATATGCTCTCCAAAGCATTGCGGTGAAGCTGACAACCAGGTTCATAGAGTTCACCTAGAGTGGGCAGGGCGGTAAGCTCAATTATATCTTGGGCTTTGGCTTCATGGTGTACATCGCCTGTCATCCACTCAAGGACCCAAGTCTTCGGATCCCTGTTGTAGCCGCGAATGTGAAGAGTGGCATAGAATTGTAGCAGAAGCTCCTCATTCCAATTTTCTTTGTCGGTCACAAATTGCAGAAGGCCAGCATCTCTGAAGCAGTCTAGGGCTTCTTCCAAGCAGTGCAGGCTAGCAATGGCTTCGCAGTCTGGACGCATATGGGGAATAGTGCGCCCTTGATTGGATAAGACACAAGACTAATAACTGCACTGCTGATAGCTCCAGAACCAATCAAATGAAATTCTTGGCATCGAATATGTGTTCTTGGCACTATCAAAGAAGGTGTTGTGTGCTTTGAAGCTATTCACATTGAACGATCCTGGCGAAGTCGTAGTACCTGGAAACCTTGGCAGCCTGGGCTTTGGCTTCTGGACCTGAGGCCTGTGCTCCACATGGTAGTCAAATTGTGGTCCGGGAGCAGGAGGAGGAACCAGAATAGGCCATCGGACCATGACAGGTTGGCCGCGCTCAAATGCCAGCTCAATAGTGTGACGCCTTGGAGGTGGTACCGGAGCATTGGCATTGAGATGGGGTTCAAGCTGCACAATGGCTTCAGGTGCAACATTAGCTTCAGGCGCCATATTCATTTCAGGCGCCACATGAGCTTCAGCCATGACAACGTCATTGGCTTCAGTAGTGTTGTTGGTGGCCGCCTCAGTGTTTTCAACCTCCACTTGAGTAGCTGGAGGGTCGGGCGCAGACTTGTTATCCTCGAGAACAAATTCTTGGTTGGTGGGGGGTGTGGCAACTCGCTCTTCTTCTTGATGGGGTTCTTGGTGGTCATCGGCTGATGCAGCCGGAATGTCTTCAGCAGCTTTTTCTTCAGACTCAGAGACGTTCGCAGTTGGAGTGGTGTCAGGAAACACTTGTCGTGCCACTGAGTTGTTCTGCACTTCTCCTTCTGGAATGCTCGTCATGGCGACGTGTGGCCTAGGACCTTTGCGAATCCTGCGGAATGCGGGCGACGCCTTTGGAGATGGGGTGGTCTGCACCATGTAATTGTCATCATCAAGTACCGGAGTGGTGACTTGAGGAGGGGGAGAACTGGGTGTGTCTTGGGGGTGATTAGCCCACGATGCATCCTGAGAAATTGGCGTCAAGGGACAACCAATGCTGATGAGTTCACTGTTCATGAGAACAGGCGATGATACCGTTTGGTGTTTGATCTGAGGAAGGACTTCATCATCATCTACATTGTTGTGATGACCAATGTCTTCAGCTATGATGGGGTCAACAGCTAGAATGTCTGCAGCTTCAGGAGCCTCTATGGAAGCAGGCTCATGAAGTACTAGCTCACGCTCTTGGTTTGCGGATGCAGCATGAGCAACTGAGATGGGCTCGACAACAAGGGGCTCTGAGGGAGCAGCCCGATCTTTCTTCGAAGACTTTGTCTTCCGCTTCTTGGTCGGTGGTGCATCATCAGTGGCATTCTTTTTCTTGCGCTTTCTATCTTCGGCCTCAGCCGCCCTTGTCTTCTTCAGTTCTGAAGCAGCTGTGGGGACCTTAGGCATCGAGCCCGTCATGCTGGTAGGGAAGACAATGTGAGGTGCTTCCCGCCCAGATGCTTCAGCTTGGGCCACAACAGGCTTCTTCTTTTTGGCAGCCAACTTGGGGTCGATGCTAGGACGCCCAAGTGCCTTGCGCTTTTCAGCCTCATTATGAACTTGAACACAGTTACTGGCGGAGAGTTTCATCCGCTCTCTTGATCCTTTTGCTGCTTCACGTTTCTTTTGAAACTCCTCCTTGAGGTCATGCAGTGTCTGGTTGAAGCTTTGAACATCAGCCACACTGAGCTTGGCCATGTTCCTCTTGAATTGAGCTTTCTCATGATCAATCTTGTTTTTCAGTTCGATGATCTTCTGAGCCAGAGCCAGCTCATTAGCAATGGCACTGTGGAAAGAGACACTGATGCCAATTGGAAGATCAAGATCATCGATGCTGATGCTTGGGTTGTTAAACCATTCATCAATGAAGTTATTCAAAATATCCACATCAAAGAGGGGCCGATCATTGAAGATCTCCGCCTTCTCCTTGCTCTTTATGAGCATCTCAAGAGCATCATCACCAAGATCGTCGTTGCTGGACAGATCAATGGTGGCTTCTTCATTCCGCAAAATGTCAGCCGGGGTCAGTTCTTGCCCAGAACTCTGGATGGGCATCTTCTGCTTTGAAGACTTCTCGGTTTTCTTGGAGATGCGAGAAAGATCTTCAGACTGCACACTTGCTTCAGGTGGTGCAGTGGCCAGTGGCTTCACACGCGAAGCTTTAGGTGCAGCAGAGGGCTTTGAAGTCTTTGTTCTCTTCTGCATCTGTGGCTTAGGTGGAGCAGGCGCTTCATCAGTATCAGCATCGTCATCAGAGTGCTCCATGGCTACCCCGTAAACAACAATGTGAGTGAGGAGACCTTCGAGGTCGTAGAAGGGCCCGATGACATTGGGTTCAGCATCACGTGTGCCATCAGCCCAGGAGCAGATGGACCGGGGTTGAAGTCGAGTCCAAATGCTTTCTTGTTCTTCACAGCAGAATCCTTGGCAAACTTGTAGTTGCGCTTGAACATATTGTCGTGACGACACCATAGCAGAGAAGATGGGTCGGCATTAGTAGGCTGTGATCCACGCACCATGCAAGGGTAGAAACCCTGAGCAATGGCTTTAGATTTGGTCTTGGGTTGACGATTTTTATAGAGAATATCACGCCAAGGACGCTTGATGGCATTCTTTTCAGCGTATTCCTTGGTCACGAACCTGTACTTGAACCATTGCTCGGCCCAATATCTTCGAATCCATTGGATTCGTGTTTTGCGTTGGCCATAGCTCTCTTCAAGACCAGTCTTGTATAACTCATAGAGATCTTCAGGCAAATCCTTTGATGTGTCCCCACGGCGCTGCCTACCGCCCTTTCTTGCTGACTTTTCTGTGGCCATGAAGTTCAAACTGAATGGCGTCAGAACTTGCAAAGGCTTCCGTCTGCTGGTCAGACAGGAACTGGCTTTAGGAGAATTGATGTGACGTTGTAAGAACTCTGCAAATGAATGCAGACTATGAGAAGCAAGGGATTCTCCCACGGACATGTACCTATGACAACATTAGAGGTGCGAGGGAAGGGAAGAGGTCATATGCATTCTCAGAAGATTTGAAGATAAATCAGTTAGAAGACATTGACCTCATAGCGCGAAGACATTCACTTATTTGTTGAGAGTTGGTTCCAGATTTGTACGAATCCAAGAATAGGTACAAGTGAGGAATCTAACTAGTTGTGAAGCATAAGTGAATATACTAGGCATGATATGAGATGCAGAACAGGATGGATCCAATTTTGTAGGTTTAGAAACCACTTTTGGTGGAGAAGTTTTAATTACCACCCGAGAAATGATAGACGGAGTGGAGTGGGAGGCCGAGCAGTTCAATCTCCCGTGCCCTAACTTGGCGACGGAAGACACCTACGGCGGCGGCGGAGGAGACGAGGTCCGCGGGCGGCGTGAGGACGGCGTCGGTGAGGTTGCGGCAGCTAAGCGCTTCGTCGCCGGCGTCGTCGAGAGCTAGCGGTGGCGCTAGGGTTTGTGCGAGGTGGAGAGGTGGGAGAAGGATTTTGACCGCGATGTGATGTGTATTTATAAGGAAAGGGACAGCATAGCGCAATTACGCAGGTGCCCCTGGCGGTTCACATCTGAGGGACACGTGGCAAGCATGCAACACACTGGAAGTTATTCCATGTTCCCACGCACGCGTGGACTGTCGGGTGGTCGTTCCGGCTTCTCCGGGTTTCAGACAATAAGTATATAGCATTTAAAACCGATTCAACTTTTGTCTCTGTATCTTCTGCTGACAAGGACGCAGAGAAGACATTTGACAGTTTCAATAGAATGCATATGATTTGGATAGATAGAAGTTGATGTAGAAGCATAGAAGAGGTTAGGGTCCGATCACATTCACTTAGATCAAAAGATTCAAGCATGAAGACATAGCTATAAGTGAATGCTGTAGAGGACAGAACACAAATATATGTATATATCTAAATAAGACCAAATCAACATTGTGAAGATAAAGATGAAGTCAAATCAATGTTGAAGACAAATCAAATGCGAAGACTTTGCAAATGACACGCCAGATGAAACACTTCAGACAAGGGTTTGGTGGTGGCGTTACCCACCGTATAGGAAGTATTAGACCCAGACACGGCGCACAATTATCGTGGCGCTCCGAAGTCAAATTCCGCGTTAATGTATTCACACTTAGAGTGTATGTCTTCATTGATTGAAGATATACGTTACTTCGTGTGTTGCACATCTAATTCATCATCATGCATAAGTGTTAGGATATGTGTCCAATTACAGGACATTTGAGGATTCTAAGATATTTAGCTCACATCGCAACTTGCAAAACCTTTTCTCATCCAGGGGCTTTGTGAAGATATCGGCCAATTTCTCTTCAGTGTTGACATGAATGATATCAATATCTTCCTTCATGACATGATCTCTGAGAAAGTGATGACGAATTTCAATGTGCTTTGTCTTCGTGTGCTGAACTAGGCTGTTGGCAATCTTGATGGCGCTTTCATTATCGCAGTAGAGTGGCACTTGCTTCAGATGGATGTCATAGTCCTTGAGAGTTTGCTTCATCCATAGAAGCTGAGCGCAGCAAGATCCAGCAGCAATGTATTCAGATTCAACAGTGGAGAGCGATACACAGTTCTGCTTCTTTGAAGACCAACAGACAAGTGATCGTACCAGAACGTGACATGTGCCTGAAGTGGACTTGCGATCAACCTTGTCGCCAGCATAATCAGCATGCGAAAATCCAACTAGATCAAACTCTGAGCCCTTTGGATACCATAATCCTAGTGTTGGGGTGTAGGCCAAATATCGAAGAATTCGCTTCACAGCTAAGTGATGCGATTCCTTTGGTGCCGCTTGGAATCGGGCAGACATGCAAACACTAAGCATTATATCTGGCCTAGATGCACATAAATAAAGTAAAGAACCAATCATGGAGCGGTATACCTTTTGATCAAACTCTTTACCATTGGCGTCAGGACCCAGATGACTTTTGGTTGGCATTGGCGTCGTGTAACCTTTGCAATCTTGCATTCCAAACTTCTTCAGGCAGTCTTTGAGGTATTTCTCTTGAGATATGAAGATGTCGTTGCTTTGCTGACGAATTTGAAGATCTAGGAAGAACTTCAACTCACCCATCATGGACAGTTGATATTGCTCTTGCATCATGTGTCCAAACTCATCACTGTATTTTTGGTTAGTGCAGCCGAAGATAATGTCATCCACATAGATCTAGCACACAAACAGTTCACCATCATATGTCTTTGTGAAAAGAGTGGGATCCAGGGAACCAGGTTTGAAGCCTTTGCTCGTTAGGAAGTCTTTCAGTGTGTCATACGAAGCACGAGGGGCTTGTTTGAGGCCATACAGTGCCTTTTTGAGCTTGTATAACATGTCAGGATGTTTTGGATCTTCAAAGCCAGGTGGTTGTGCAACATACACTTCTTCTTCAATCTTGCCATTGAGAAAAGCACTCTTCACATCCATTTGGTACATGAGGATGTTGTGATGGTTGGCATAGGCTAGCAGTATGCGAATGGCTTCAAGCCTAGCCACTTGAGCGAATGTTTCATCGAAATCAATCCTTTCAACTTGAGTGTATCCTTGAGCAACGAGACGAGCCTTGTTTCTGACAACTTGACCATGCTCATCCTGTTTGTTGCGATAGATCCATTTGGTGCCAATGATATTGTGCTTGCGAGGGTCAGGACGCTTGACTAATTCCCACACATTGTTCAGCTCGAACTGTTGAAGCTCTTCTTGCATAGCTTTAATCCATTCAGGTTCCATGAAGGCTTCAGCAACTTTCTTCGGTTCAGATATTCAGACAAATGCAAAGTGCCCACAGAAATTTGCTAGTTGCATTGCTCTTGAACGAGTGAGTGGACCAGGTGCATTGATGCTATCAATTATCTTCTCAATTTGTACTTCATTTGCAACACGAGGATGAGCTGGACGAAGATTTTTCTCTCGCTGATCATTGTCTTCATTTTGAGCGTTGACTTCAGGCTAAGCATTGTCTTCAGGTTGATTAGGCGCAGAAATGATAAGTTCCTCTTCAGCCTGTGCCTCAGAAGGTATGATTTCTCCAGTTCCCATAAGCTTGATTGATTCACTAGGAGGGACTTCGTCTAGTACATTTGGCAGGTGCTCTCTTTGCGATCCGTTAGTCTCATCGAACCGTACATCCACAGTTTCAACCACTTTATAGTGAAAGAGGTTGAAGACTCTGTAGGAGTGTGAGTCCATTCCGTAACCAAGCATAAAACCTTCATGTGCTTTCGGTGCAAATTTTGAAGTGTGATGTAGATCCTTGATCCAGCACCTAGCACCAAATACTCTGAAGTAGCTTACATTTGGCTTCTTACCAGTCAGGAGCTCATAGGATGTCTTCTTCAGAAGCTTGTAAAGATAAACACGATTGATGACATGGCATGCAGTATCAATGGCTTCGGGCCAGAACTTCCTTGGAGTCTTGTATTCATCAAGCATCGTCCGAGCCATCTCAATGAGTGTCCTGTTCTTGCGCTCCACGATGCCATTTTGCTGAGGTGTATATGGAGCAGAGAACTCATGAGTGATACCCAATGTATCAAGATAAGTGTCGAGGCCTGTGTTCTTGAACTCTGTGCTGTTGTCACTTCTGATGTGCTTGATCTTGATGCCATAGTTCATCATGGCACGATTGGCGAAGCGTCTGAAGACATCCTGCACTTCATTCTTGTAGAGGATTATATGCACCCATGTATATCTTGAATAATCATCAACAATGACGAAGCCATAGAGGGAAGCAGTGGTAGTAAGAGTAGAGTAGTGAGTAGGGACAAATAAGTCCATGTGAAGCAGCTCAAAGGGTTGAGATGTCGTCATGATTGTCTTCGAGGGATGCTTGGCCCTAGTCATCTTTCCAATTTCGCAGGCACCACACAGATGATCCTTCTTGAACTTGACGCCCTCGATGCCTATGATGTGTTTTTCTTCGCGAGAGTGTACAAGTTCCTCATGCTAGCATGCCCTAGCCTCCGATGCCAGAGCCAGCACTCTGAAGCTTTTGCTAGAAGACATACGGCCAACTGTGGTCCTGCTGAAAAATCTACCATATATAGATCATCTTTCTGTTACCCTTCAAAGAATAGAGACTTGTCAGATTCCATTAGAACAAGGCAATGATATTTTCCTAATATCACAATCATGTTCAAGTCACAAAGCATCAAAACAGACATTAAGTTGAAACCAAGGGATTCAACAAGCATCACTTTATCCATGTGTTGATCCTTTGATTTTGCAACTCTACCCAGACCCAATACCTTGCATTTACCAGTGTCAGCAAATGTGATGTGACTCTTGTCAGATGGACGTAAGGTTGAGTCCATGAGAAGACTTCGATCACCAGTCATATGATTAGTGCATCCACTGTCCATAATCCATTCTGAAGCATGTGGTGTCATACCCTACAGTACAGTTAGGGGGATAGGCTTCACCAAGGGTATTGTGAAGCATAAACATTTGACGAACAAGCGGATTATCAAAGCTCAAATCCAGGTTAGGGCTGATAGGATGATTGGCAAGTGATTCAGGTACAAAATACATAGTAAGACCATTTGGGCATTTTATCTTGCGCCCTACAAGAAGTTTTAGGTCCCCAGCATAAGCATCGGACGCCTTTGATTTCCGGCTGGAGACCTTTCCCTGCAAAAGAAAGTTAATTTTTCTTAACCACCCACATCTTTAGGGGTGGCTTAGAAGCAATGAGTCTACGTGCAGCATCTGAGAACTTCGGCTTCGGAGCCCTAGCAAATAGCCTTGCGGGAGGAGAATAATACTCATATGAATAGGCAGAAAAGTTTTTGGTTTTATGAACATAGTGGTTTGAAGAAACACGCTCATATTCATAAGTCTGAGTATGATTTCCATGCAAAACATTGGCGTTAGGGTGACTCTAGTGAGTCCTCTGTCTGTATGAAGCCTTTGGACCATATGAAGCCTTCGGTCTGGGGTTTGTCTTCTTCCTTTGTGGTGTCATGATGACATTCACATGAAGATTCTCAAGAAACCTTTTGGGCACCCTGATCTTCTTCATAGGTGGCCCATTCCTGCAGTTAGTACCAATATACCTGGCAAACACTTCACCATTCTGATTCTTAAACACTTTATAGTTTGCATAAAAGGATTCATCAATGATAATTGGGTTAGCACAAGTGAAGCCAGATAAGGTGGATGGGTCCACTGAAGGTCCCTTTGCAGCAACCCATATGGTTTTGGGGTAGGGCTCAGGCTTCCAATAAGAACCATCAACATTCATTTTCCTCTCGAACCCAACACCCTCTTTCCTAGGGTTTCGGTTCAGAATCTGCTTTTTGAGGACATCACATAGTGTCTGATGCCCTTTGAGACTTTTGTACATCCCAGTATCAAGAAATGTCTTCAGCCTGGCATTTTCATCAACAATAGTAGTGGTATCCTCAGCAGAGGGGTTAGTTACCACATCAGCAGTTGAAGATATTGCAACAGTCGCAGTAGTAGAACATTCAGCAACAGAAGTAGCGTTATCACGCTCAAGGCATCTTAGACATGGTGGTTCAAATCCTTCCTGAGCGGGACTGATCTGTTGGGCGCGAAGTGGCTCGTTCTCTTTTTGAAGATCTTCATGAGCCGCTTTCAATTTCTCAAGTTCTTGCTTCCTTTGAATATAATCGTAGGAAAGCTTTTCATGAGTTGTTGAGAGTGTTTCATGATAACTTTCAAGTTCCTCGTACTTACCATGAAGATTTTTTATGTCTTCAATTAAGGACTGAGATCGGATCATTTCCGCGTCCAACAGGTCATCGCTTTTGTCTAGCAATTTTTGAATATGTTCCATGGCTTTCTGTTGTTCAGTTGCAATTTTAGCATGTGTTTTGTAGCTAGGTTTGGATTCACAATCAGAGTCATCTGCACTTGATGATTGAAAGTAAGCATCGCGTGAGTTTCCCTTGGCACCACGTGCCATGAAGCAGTAGGTGGGGGCAGAGTAGTCCTTGTCATTAGCATCAGCGTTGGTGACAGATCCATTGTCTTCAGTGTTGAAGATGGACTTGGCAACGTAGGCTGTGGCTAGAGCCAGACTTGCAACGCCAGAGTCGGACTCCTCCTCAGACTCCACCTCTGCCTCCTCAGAAGAAGATTCCTCCTCTGGATCCATCTCCTTACCAACAAAAGCACGAGCCTTGCCAGATGAGCTCTTCTTGTGTGATGAAGACTTGGACGAAGACTTGGAAGAAGACTTTGAGGATTTCTTCTTCTTATTGTCATCAGAATCATATTCCTTGCTCTTCTTCTTCTTATTCTCATTGTCCCACTGAAGACACTCAGAGATGTAGTGACCAGGTTTCTTGCACTTGTGGCACGTTCTCTTCTTGTGGTCATGAGTAGAAGCTTCATCATTTCTCGAGCTGGATCTTGAAGCGGTTGAAGAGGTTGTGAAGAACACTGATCCTTTGGTCTCTCTGGGTTGAGACGCCTTCGTTGACCTTGGAGAGCCAGTCCCAGACTAGCTTCGCAGTTTCCAGAGCACTTACACGGCCATACTGTCCTTTGGTCAGATGACCACAGATCATGTTCTTGGCAGTTGAATCCAGTTGAATGAACCTCTTCACATCAGCAGGAGTGATACCTTCACCGGCCTTGGGAACGCCGTTCTTGACGACATACCAGAGGTCGACATCAATGTCTTCAAGATGCATACGCATCTTATTCTTCCAGTAGGGGTAATCAGTGCCATCGAAGACAGGGCACGCAGCAGAGACTTTGATTATCCCTACAGTCGACATAGCTAAAACTCCAGGTGGTTAAACCGAATCACACATAACAAGGGAGCACCTTGCTATGATACCAATTGAAAGTGCAAGTTATCGACTAGAGGGGGGTGAATAGGTGATTTTTATGAAAGTCTTCAAAACACGGGGGCTTTGAAGACAAACACAACAATTGAACCTATTGATATGCAGCGGAAGGTAGACTACACTAGACAAGCCATAGTCAAGTAAGCAATGAAGTGACAGCATGAAGACTATTAGCAGCTAGGCAGTATGGATCAGAATGGAAGATGGTATGAAACCAAACAACAATAGTCAACACACAGTGAAGTCAATCAGATAAGGCAGGCAGGCAGGCAATGAGTTCACAAAGATAAACTGTAATTAAAGAGAGGGAGTAGATAAAACCGTTGCTTGGTGAGGACAGGGATTTGTTGGACCAGTTCGAGTTGTTGTGACAACTGTACGTCTGGTAAGGGAGGCTAATATTCAACTCAGAAGACTGTGTCTTCACCTTATTCCCCTTGAGCTAAGGACACTTAGTCCCCGCCCAATCACTCTGCTAAGTCTTCAAGGTAGACTTCTGAACCTCCACAGACTTCATTCACCGGCAATCCACAATGACTCTTGGATGCTCAGAACGCGACGCCTAACCGGCTGGAGGATTCACAGTCCTCAAGTGTAACAAGTCTTCAGGTCACGCGGACAGAAAGACTTCAGTGATGCCTAAAACTCTTTGGCTCTGGGTGTTTTGGGCTTTGTCCTCGCAAGGATCTTTCTCTCAAATGCTTCGGAGGTGGCATTACAAAAAAAATACACTTCCGTGATGATACGTGTTTGTCACAGTAGGTCACATTTTCTGTCATGCATGTACATCCATGACAAATTTATGAGAGAATCAAGATAGTCATACCTGTGCTGTTGTAGAAGTGTTCCATCACATTACCAAAATTATCATCACGGAAGTGTCCACTTCCATGACGATAAATCGCGCGTCACAGAAGTGCTTTCGTCAAGGGTGACCGACACGTGGCATTCACCGTAACGGAATACCGTTAAGCTATTGGGTCTGGTTTTGGATCCGATAACCCGTTAACAGCCCCGACCAATGGGGATTTTCCACGTGTAAAATCATCATTGGCTGGAGGAAACACATGTCGGCTCACCGTTGGGACAAATGTCATCCACTCATTGGACCCAAAGCGCCTATGATACGTCGACACGTGGCACGGCCCAACAGAGGCCCATTCCTTTGAAAAGGCCAGCCCATTTGACTTGGTCAAAAGGTGGAGGGCCGGCCAATGGCAAGCCTGTTAACGTCATGTTCGCATATAGCCCAATTACAGCCCGCTAACCCAGGGCCCGTTTACGGCCTATCCGAATTAGGCCCAGTAGCGTCATCTGGGCCGTACAATATAATTCTAGCCCGTTTTAACTTCCGGCCCATGTATGGCCCATGATGTATTTCGGCCCATATGAGTCCCTTTGTAACGCTTGGCCCATTAATGGCCCGTGGTGAAACCGGCTCGTAATGAACACTGTATCGCTTTATACCCATTAGCGGCCCATTATTCCACTGGGTCGTTTCCAGCCCATGTTACCTTTCGGCCTTCTGAGGGCCCATTTATTCTTGGACTCATTTCCAGCATTCGGTTACTTACGGCCCGTTACTGGCCTTTTCTGCTTGTGGGCCAAATTCAGCCCGTGGATACAGTCGGCCCGTTTGCGGCCCGTTAATCTGTTGGGCCATTTTCATAGCATCATCAAATACGGCCTATTAACGGCCCGTTATGGTCAACCCATAAAACGTACGATTTCCACTCTAGCCCGTTTACGGCCCCTTATACGGCCCGTACAAGGCCCATAGGTGAGACGGCCCGTAGAAGGCCCATGATCCTACGGGACATAGAAGGCCCATTGACCCGACGGCCCATAGAAGGCCCATTGATCCGACGGCCCATAGAAGGCCCATGGATCCGATGGCCCATGGATCCGATGGCCCATAGAAGGCCCATGGATCCGACAGGCGATAGAAGGCCCACGGATCCGACGGCCATAGAAGGCCATGGATCGTCCGTCCCGTAGATGACCCATGGATCGTACGGCCTGTGGAGGGCCATGGTCACTACAACGTTTGGGCGAGTTGGCCCCCGTTTGAACGATATAGCATATTCAAAGAATTATCCTACTCTATACTATCACCTTTAAAAAACATACACTATACAATAAAAAGACTAAGGCATAGAAACGTAGAATAATCCTACACTATACAATAAAGAAATTACAGCCGATTATACCCACTTGGCGTTATTGTTCGGCACCAGTGATAATAAAGCATACACAAACAGCAAATTACATACACTGGGCAAATACAACTCATACATCATGGACGCGCATCAACATAACTTACCATTTGAACTATAATCTCTTCAGAAAATAGGATTGGCCGGATTTAGATAGCACAAATTTCAGTCTGCAAAATCTCCAATTCCTTCGTTGTTACCTCAGTGTCTTGTTTCATTTTTTGACTCATGCATCTAATACCTGCATGTCCTGTCTCAACTTGTTGATTGTACGTTCAGAATCATGTACATGTTGTCTTGCCACCTCTAGTTGATGCTCGAGAACATCAGCACATTCCAATTCCAATCCATAATCATTCGGTAACGGCCATGCCGCACTGCTCGCAGATCTTTGTGTTGATGTCACTTCATCCTGAAATGTTTCTGTAAGTACACATGACTAGGGCAAAAATATAGTTACAACAGTGAAGCGAGCAAGACAGACTATTTTGTACATGGCAAAACAGGACTAACAATAATGTTACACGTCATGAAGCATAAGCAGGTGATATTTTAAAAATTATAAAAAGGTAGTCTGTGCAGCCTGCATACAGAAATCTCTCTTAGCTCACCAGAGGAGCATGATGTTGGGGCCCAATCCAAAACACAGACAAGTTACAAATTTAGACAACACGTTGCGTAGAAGTAAGCAAGCAGTTGGCCATTCTGTAGCTCAATTAAAGTCTTAGGGAGCATAATGAACAGCAGAGGGTTTCATACAAACATACTACAACAAGCAAAACTATGCAATCATTAGCCTAGTATAAACTAGATTGTGAGCCTCATGCAATAATAGTTGGTTAATAGACTTCAAAGCTTCAGGCACACTTCGGCAGAGTAATTAAATGGTAAGGCCTTTAATTATGTCAACTAATAGTTATACAAGTACCCAACATCAGGCATCATTCTTTGGGCATCTCATTAACTGAGGACAAATAAAGCAATTGAAAAGAGCAAATTAACTATGCCTGAAACAAACAAGGAATTGAACTGTTGAGTTGGATACAGTGACTTACCTTAACAGGTTGAAGAGGCTCAGCGCAGCTCCTACTTCTCTTGCAAGGCTCCTTCCTAACATCTTGTACTTGGAAATCCTCAATCTTATCTTCATTGCACCCCCTCTGCAAGGTGACACAAACTAGTTACTCGTCTCCTTGGAAGATAAATATGCATACTTTCCAGTCTGTGAACACAAAAGGATGAGATTATAACAAAACAACACCACATAATGAAACATGCCGCATCTCTTGCACTTGCACACAATGAAATGAGCATTTACTATGTCTGCACTATGTAAAAACTAGGCATACCTTCGAACTGGATCTCCAGGTACTCTTGGAGAGCCTACTTTAGTGTACAGCCAAACCTTTATGTCACCTATGAGTTAGAAAAGGCCCCACTACAGCAGCCCTTAGTGTTTAAATCGTTGACAAGCTCTGTTAGAGTGTTAGGTCAAGAACAACAAGTAATCAAAGCAAACAGTCCTAGTATGGCTGGCTGATGCAAACAAGCAATTGAACAGATGTGTGAGCAAATCTTACATATCAAGAAAAGAAGCAAAGAAGGAGGCTTAAAGACCATCACTTGACTGACCAGATTTAAGGGGCATTTAAACATCATGTGCAACGTATGAACTAACATAAACATTGCATATTCCAGATTCTACAATGGAATGCACATGTATTAGGTTATGCCATGTATGATGATGCCTAAATGTACACTATAGCAGGCAGGAGTGATTCATCATTGCACGCACAATTGAATTGCAGGTTAAGGGCCAGTTCTATTCCGCCTTTTCAGGGCTTATTGTCAAAATAAGCCATAAAAGATGTAAAGAAGTCATTTTTGAGTTATGGGCTTGGGCTTAACTAATTTCGCTTTGGAGGGGGGTGTTTCGGGTAGAACCTCACTAAAAATTGAAGGGAAGGGGAATAGTGAAATGACTCTGTTGTCTGCCTATATTACACTCAAAATGCAACTGGTGACGCCCGCGTCACACCTCACCCTCAAGTAAAAACAAACACGCAAGCATTCATTGCCCTGCCCGCTTGCATCTCCTCTCCCCTTTCCCTCTACCTCGATCCCCTGCCTACAGCACTAGGGTTCCTCCAGCAAGTCGTCGCCACTGGTCCCATATGGCCCGGTCCTCGATGATGCTCTGTCCAGATAGGCTACATGGCCGGCGGGTAGGGGCAAATCTCCCTGGCTGCTCCTCCCTCTGGCACCGCCCCTCATTCTCATGGTCTCCAGCAGCTGCTCCACTGTGGTTCGTCCAACGCACTACTCCGGCAGGCGCTGCACAACTACGGCTAATGCCACACTGCGACAGAAGGCACCTTATTCCGCCTCCCCACCTCCCAGGCCGTGGCCTTGAGGTTCTGTTGAAGGATGAGCTCATCCAACAAGGTGAGGATCTCCTCTGATTTTTTGCCAAATTTTCATTCTGATCCACTATACGATGAATTGCTATGAGCTGCTTCTGCTGCTGCTATATGATGCATTGCTATGAGCTGCTCCTGCTGCTGCTATATGATGAATTGCTATGAGCTGCTGCTGCTATATGATGAATTGCTCTGAGCTGCTGCTGCTATATGATGAATTGCTATGAGCAGCTCCTGCTGCTATATGATGAGTTGCTATAAGCTGCTCCTACTGCTACTGTATGATGAATTGCTATGAGTTGCTCCTGCTGATGCTATATGATGAATTGCTAAGAGCTTCTCCTGATGCTGCTATATGATGAATTGCTATGAGCTGCTCCTGCTGCTGCTATATGATGAATTGCTATGAGTTGCTCCTGCTGCTGCTATATGATGAATTGCTATGAGCTGCTGCTGGTATATGATGAATTGCACACTGCTGCTGTATGATGAGTTGCTATGAGCTGCTCCTGCTGCTATATGATGCTTTCAAGTGGTGCTGCTATATGATAATAACCAGCCACTTGGACCATCAAATTTCAATAAATAATTGTTCTTCATTTAAATGTGGGTCATGCGTTTTTCGTTTAAATTAGGTAATGGGATCTCTATGGAAAACATTGACCAAAGTAGATTGTGCCAAGTAGATGGTATCTTTGTATTTGCATTTTGAGCAAATAGTGATGGTCTGTTTTCCTATCATATTAATTACTGCACTGGGTTCAATTGTGATGTTTGCAAGTCAAATTAATTTTCATGTGGGCAGCAAAATGAAAAAATATAATGCAATATAGACTTTTCACTGATCATACCAAAGATAAGCCGAAAACGCAATGAAAAGGACTGGTTGGCTTATTACATGGAACTTATATTCACAGGTGCTTATTTTCTTGGGATAACTCGTAATAACTGTCCCTAAGAAACTTGGCCAATAGAACTGACATACAAATAACATGTCACGATGATTGCAATGGAGGAGTTACGTACCATAGCACACTGTATAGGCTCACCGGCGGCTCTCCTTTTTTGTGATGTTCCATGAAATTGCCATATACATCTTGTACTTTTTCATTGTGTAACCCTATCTGGAAGTTGACACGGCTAATTTCAGACATCTCTACATGATAATACATTGCATATCCCTTGCGCATATTTAAACCACCAATTAATGATTGTGTGCGTAGCATAAACTAGCCATGACTCTGTGTGCTGGACTAGCAGGCACTCTAAGGGAGCCTAATGTAGTGTACTGGAATTCCTACATGCCACCTACGATTTTGTGTAATGTACTGCCTCTGTTCCTAAATATATGTCTATGTAGAGATTCCAGTATGGACCACATACAGATGTATATAGATGCATTTTCGAGTGTAGATTCACTCATTTTGCTCCGTATGTAGCCTATAGTGGAATCTCTAGAAAGACTTATATTTAGGAACGGAGGTACGAGGTAGTATCATGTATGACATCTACATATCTAATTTAGCAGCCAGTAGTAGAAATCATTGTCTGCACAAAGGGATTACTGGTCGAAAATCCTAGCAAAGCACGCTGGCAGGCACAGAACAATACAAGAGAGAGAGACACGCTTACAAGATCATAGCAATGCCTCGGTCCAGGATCTTGGTTGGCCAAGCTGTTAGATCCAGAAGAAACATCGTCCTTGTAGTTTTTGCCAGCTGCATAACAGGTAACAGCGACCTGTTAGTATATTTGAAGTACATCGGGCAGGTGATGCTGGACGGGTTTAAAGGTGACAAGTACCTAGGCCGTGGCGGGTGCTTGGCATCTTGCCAGACGGTGGGAATCAGGTTAGAAACGTCAAGGGTGATGACGCTGCGCTGGCTGTCGGGGTCCGGTAAGGAGATCTAGAACCGTCGAGTAGGGTGTTTGTGGAGCGGCTCCGGTAGGTGGACTACGGTGTGGGCGAAGCGGATCTGTGGCCGTGGACGAGGGCGTAGGTGAAGCTGCTCCGGTGGTTGGGTTAAGGATGGTGTCGACGATGCGGATCTGCGGCCGTGGACGGGGCGTCAGAAGCTGCTCCGGTAGGTTGGATGAGGGTGCGAGGAAGCGGATCTGAGGCCGTGGACTTGTGAGTTGGCAAAGCGGCCCCGGTAGGGTTGAAAATGGTATAGGCGAAGCTACTCCAGTGGGGTTGACGATGGTGTTGGCGAAGCGGCTCCGGTAGGGTTGAGGAAGGTGTCGGCGAAGAGGATCAGAGGCCGTCGACGGGGGCGTCGGTGGGGCGGCTCCGGGGGGTGTGGACGAAGCGTCTCCGGTGGGGAGTATGAATGAGCCGCTGCAGATGCGCTGCGGTTGACGAGAGTACCGGCGAAGCAGATCCGGCGCCGTGGACAAGGCCGGCACTGAATGGGCTGTGGTACAGTGGTGGATGAGCAGTCTACTTGTTTCTAGGGGAGGTGGGAGGGGTAGATGCGGCCGCAGAAGCAGATCCGGCGAGGTGGACGCCGCTGGCAGTGAATGGGCTCTGGTACGCCGGTGGATGAGCAGTCTAGGGTTTCGAGAGGGGAGGGGAGAAAGGCCGATGAAGTACGGACGGCGTGATGTGAGATGCTCTGGTGCTGTGGAGTTAGTCGTTTTTGCGGGAGGGGGAGAGGAAATGGGGGTGCCGTGTAGTGGGGGGAACCGGAAGTTACCAAAGCAGCCCCGACCTATTATGTAGATGAGGGCGGTATTGTAACTGTTGGTCTCCGTGCACCAAGGACAAAAGGGGAATTTCGCATGCTAAAGACTAAGGTGGCGGAAATTTTAGAAGGAGGCGGGAGATTTTGCCGCCCGCGGGATCGTTCGTATCCAGTTTCAACTAATTTTGGACCGTGCTAGCGGGAAGGTCATGCGAGACTGTGTACACGGGGCACGCGTCAGCAGTTAATAACTGGTGTGAAGTCCACCCCAGAAAAAAAGACAATAACTCGGGATGATGCGCCGATAACTTGGACGTTCACACGGGCGCGGCCAATCGTACGGGTGTAGTGGCGCGTTCACAAAAAAGGGATCAAACGCTCAGCCTATGTATTTCTCGTGTAAATAGATAATTTAGTGCAATTGGTTATTTACTTTAAACATAATGCATTGACGTGTTAGTGTAGAGGCGCACAAAAAGAAATGGATATTGTAGTCCGCTACTTAAAAGTGTTACCTCATATGATTACATAGCCTCCATTTCATAAATTGCGTACCCGTTGAATTCATATATGAATATTACATATATTACTTCATAATAGAACCTTAAATCATCCAAGACTAATGATTTTGAATGCAAGAGTAACAATGGTGCATGTACATGATAGCTACATTGGTTGTTTGAAGAAACATCACTGTAACTTTGGCATGCACAACTGAAAAGGTTTATTTAAATAGAAAAAATGTGATATGTGAGTGTCCAATCTTTATAGCGTTGAATCGATATTGTACCTTTGGCCACGATACGAAGTAGATATTGATTTATGTTCAAGCGATGCACGTCCACGATCGCTAGATAGTGATACGTGAATGAATTGTGCAATCTCTCTCACACGCATACATATCTCATTTCCCTGTGGGCATCGGAATCACACACGCGCACTTCGTGTATTTCTCTCCCTCCGTCAAGGTTAGAATTCGTCTTTCTACCCCGTCCTACAAGTCTCTCACACAGAAACACACACGCTCTCTCTGTCGAACACGCCCACCCCTTTAATTCCGCCCACCCACAGCCACTAATGTCTCAAAGTATAATAATGTCTCTCACACATATGCCTAAGGTTAACTCGAGTTTCGGAACCATATGAATACATACAATGGGATTCCAGCAGAGCACCTTTTGTTTTGAGATTTCGCTCTCTCTCTCTCCCTCTCTCTCTCTCTCACACACACACACGCGCGCGCACACACATTGTTTCTCGCTTCATTTTTTCCGGCACTTGCATGCACACAATTTTGTTTATCTTCGTGATGCTTTAAATATGCCTCGCACAAATGCTATCTACCTATCCCTTAATATAGCTAGATATGTGTCACACAAACTCCTTCTCCCTACTAGAAAAATACCCATGCGTTGCACGGAACATCAAGATGCATTTGTATGAGTAGTTTATCTTATGGGAGAAAAGGATGAACGAGGGAATGCCTTATTTGCAAATGCGGAGAGGGGTGTGGGTATCTTTTTGGAAAATTGCCACAGTTTCCTTCCTATCCGTCAGATATAAATCGGATGCCCTATATTGCAGGATGGCAGGAACACCATCATCACACCCCCCCGACACACACACCCACACCCACACAACCACACACACACACTTCCCAACACCGAAGGAGTAGGGTGACACCTCGATCTTGATACCAATCTATCGACTGGCTTCTCTCTCAAACACACACACACACGCGCGCACACACTACCCGACACCGAAGGAGTAGGGCGGCACATCGATCTTAAGAGTAATCTATCTACTCCTCTTTCAAACATACACACACACTCGCTAGTTGTGCCTCTTTGCCTACCGCGCACACTCTCGATACGTCTTTCTCTCCCTCCCCCTCCCCCCCACCCCAACAATGACAGCTGAAGGGTGACAACTCGATCTGATCGTAATCTTTCAATTGGTTTCTCTCTCGAACATTGTGTCTCTGTTCCTCGCTCAGTAGCCCCCTCGATATGTAGACTTCTTGCGGCGCACACAGCTATAGTGACGATGATGCTGAACCCAGTGTGCCTCGTTTTTACCGGCCTCATGTGATAGTTTTCACCCTGTTTTCTATTAATTAACAAGGCAACCTTTTCTTTGTTACTACTAGTGAATCTGAAATCATTCGGGGCAGACATAAAATATATCACTTCAACCCAATTATCGCAGTAACTATTTTAAAAGAAACTAGCTAGATGCCCGTGCGTTGCACGGAACATCAAGATGCATTTGTATGAGTAGTTTATCTTGTGAGAGAAAAGGATGAACACGGGAAGGCCGTATATGCGAACGTGGAGAGGGGTGTGGGTGTATTTTTGCAAAATTGCCATAGTTTTCTTCCTATACATTAGATAGAAATCCGACGGCCTATATTGCAGGATGGCACGCACACCATCATCACCAACTCTGTTTTCTACTCCATCCGTTCCTAAATATTTGTCTTTTTAGAGATTTCAACAAGTGACTACATATGGAGCAAAATGAGTGAATCTACACTCTAAAATATGTCTACATACACATCCGTATGGGGTAGTCCATTTGAAATCTGAAAAAGACAAATATTTAGGAACGGATGGAGTATAAGAGTAGACATGGAGATATATCTCCAGCATGGTCTACAACAAAAATGTGCTGGACTGGTTAGCGCGGATGCTCGCAACGCGATGACATGAGTTCGAATTCTGTCTTTAACTTTAGATTTTTATATTATATATTACTTATTTAATATATACTTCTTTCGCTACTGTACTGACAGTGGAACCCACAGAGTACTTAGAATACAAGATTAAGGATGGACTTGTTTCTTTTTAACTTTCTGTACGAAGCTGTAGCCACCCTGCAAGTCACGTGTACACTGTACATGCAATTAACTTTTTATAGAGGGACAATCATACACGCAATTAACTCAAATGGATTGGATGTCACTCTATTATTTCCAGCATAAGAGCATCTCCAACGGCAGCCGGCAAATTTCCTCCCGCTTCCTTCCGCGGAGGACGACATCAAACGCCAGCGGCATACATTTTCACAACTCTAACCAACCAGATGAAATTCGTGCAAACACGGACTGATTTCATATAAGCATGAAGGATTTCGTATAAAAAAGCCGGATCTTCATATAAACATGATGGATTTCATTACATTTACATGAACTAAGCGGTGCCAATCCGGCTCTCTTGGTATAATTAATACTCCCTCCGTCCGGAAATACTTGTCCTAGAAATGGATGTATCTAGACTTATTTTAGTTATAGATACATACAATTTATCCATTCTTAGAACAAAAATTTCCCGCCAGCTGGAGAGGGAGTACATAATCTAAATGGCCGCCCGCGGATCCCTTTGTCTTCCTCATGTCCGGCAGACACTTTGCGGGGTCGACGAAGGTCCTCGGAAGAGACGAAGAAGCAAAGAAACCACCTGAATGCGCAGTCGTCGCCTCGGCGGTGGCCTTCATGGGACCCAAGTGGCGGCGGCCTCCCGTGTTCTACTTCTCCTCGATGATGGCGGCGGACACGGAGAAGCTGGCCACCGACTCGTCGCTCTCCACGCACCCGGCTTCTGTCTCTGCCTGCATGGCGCTGCCGCAGGCACGGGAGGCGCGCCCACAGACACGGGAGGCGCGGCACCGCAGACACTGGTGGCGCGGTACGACGCGGCAGCGACGACGCCCGTACCGGTGTGCTCGCCGCCGTGCCGGCGTGGAGCAACTCGCCACTCCTCATCGAGCTGAACTGGAGCGGCGAGTTGCTGAACCACGCGCCTGCTTGGGGCGGCAACTGGCTCCGTCGGGCCAAGCGAGGTTGGTGAAGCACCGAGCGGCCTCGCCCGTATCCGGAGGGCTCGGCGGGCCACCCAGCCGGGTAATATGCCGGAGAACGGCTCCTCGGAAGCCATCGGAAGAGTGGAGAAAATGGTGAAGGAGGAGATGGGGGAGCGGCGGAGGGGTGCGATTCTTGCCCGCTGTCTGTCTGGCCTCGTGTAAATAGAGGGCGGACGGTAGGAGCTTGGCCGGCGTCTGGCCTCGTTTAAACTGAGGGCGGACGGGAGGAGCTCGGCCGGTGTTGCGTTTAATTCCGGCCCGCTCATGAACGGACGTGTGGCCGGAGTAGGTTTCTCGGTTTGCATGCGGGTTTAACGGAGGGGTTTGATGGAGGCGAGGAGGCGTGTTCAGCCGGGCGTGCAGCGGGCGGCGCAGTACTATTCGATTTGACAGCGGGCGGCGCAGTTCCCGATACGGCTTTAATGCAGACGAGGGAGGGAGTAGCGGTTCCCGAAATGTTGAACGGCCAATGCATCCTCCTTCAATTAATGCATGAGGGAAGTAATGGGAGGAGGACCGGGAAAAGAGGCTGCACGATGTGAATGCAACGCAGTTTGCCCTCATATAAAGGCGCCCCTCCATTCCAATGCATCTACCACATCGTACGCACCTAAGCATTTGCCTAAGCACCTACACTAAGCGCAAAAGAGCTCACTCCAGACCCATGGCGGCGATGCGCGCGAGCGGCCAGCGGCTGTGCCAGATGGTCCACGACGTCGGCCTGCGGCATGGCGCCGAGGATCGTCTCCAGACGGTGTTGGAGACCGGCTGGTGGATGGCCGCCGTCGACGCCAACTACGACTCTCAGTTGGACCAGATGATCGTTGCCACCACCAACAAGTTCACCGTCCTCAAGAAGCTCGCGGACGACATCGCCGTACTCCTCCAGCCCGCGCGCCCGGGCTCCTCATTGCCTGCCACCCTAATCGGCCTCCATGGCCGGAACCTCTTTCAAGCACTGGTGGCCCTGCGACTGCCCGCCGACGCCACGAAGAATGTCCACCTGGAGGTCGCGCTCGCCGCGAGGCGCCTCGCCCTGCAAGAATTCGTCGACCTACACATCCACGTGTACGAGCAAATCGTGTACATAGGTATCTACAAGGCCAGTGAGGACGCTACGACGTTGGCCTTCCTCAACCGGCTGGAAGCCTTGGATGCCTTTGCTGAGAAGCACCTCGACCTCGCCACAAAAGCCGCCGCTCCTTAGCCGCCGGTCGGTGGCCCGGCGCACTAAGTTGAGGAGGAGGAGGTCGTACGTTGATGGATGCATCTTTCTTCTTGCCTTCTGTAACCACCACTGCGATCGCATCATCATCGTGGCCTTAATTCTTATTGTGCTGTTGCATTCTCGTTCCAGTCAATACCGACATGTGCGATCCCTTTGCTTAATTATATGCATCACTGTAACTAGTACTCCATCCGTCAATTTATAAGTTGTGCTTACCTTTTCCATCAACTTCGTGCAACGCGCGGGCATCTTGCTAGAAACACTAGAACATGTCGGACCGCGTGTGACCAAACCGACGATGCGCCAACCTAGCTACTACGTACCCTGCTTATCTGGCGGAAATAGCCCCGCCCTAGCGTTTCCAATCGTTATTTCTATCTATCGATCGTGCCAAGGAGCAGAACCAAAATGTTACAATTTATACATGTTTCTCTACTCCTACTCCTATAAAAGACTCAGTTGGTGATGGTGGTGTGTCTGCCATCCGTCGTTTCTGACCATTAGATCTGCATCTAACGGCTGTGAGGTAAGTTGTGGCATTTTTGCAACAATAGCCCACTTCTCTGCTCCAATTTGCAGAAAACCCCTTATTATCTTGAAAGCAACCACATCCCTCCCTCACCTCATCAAAACAGCCTGAGAAATATATTTTGAGTGAAAAGTACTCCCTCCGTTCCTAAATATTTGTCTTTCTAGAGATTTCAATAAGTGACTACATACGGAGCAAAATGAGTGAATCTACACTTCAAAATATGTCTATATAATCCGTATGTGATAGTCCATTTGAAATCTCTAAAAAGACAAATATTTAGGAACGGAGGGAGTAATATATTAGGAGTATATCAAAACAAGAGTGATTTCTTTCAAGTTTGTGAACAAGTACTACTATTCTACTACTTTGGATCCGTCGCAACGCACGGGCACATTGCTAGTAAAAGGAAAAGGCCTGCCGCGTTCGCGTCGCACTCCCCCCCCCACACGCCCAGGAATCGGGAGTACTCCACGGCCCGTCCGGCACGACACATAGCTTAGGGAAGGCGTGTTGCCTAGCATTTTCACTTTCATGTGGGACCGCCGTTGAGCAAACCGACTATTGGCAAACCGCACCCCGCCCGCCGCCGAGTTGGAAAACAGAAACAAGGGGAAGATCTAGCTGTAGCACGGAAGCCAAGAAATTTGGTGTCAGATGGGGCTCGTTGATAGAGTAGGAGCATTCCGTACTACTCTACTCCTACTAGTACCAAGTTTGTACTATACAACTAGTACTACCACTATACAACTAGTAGGTACGTGCATGGCACAACATCGTAGGAACAAAAAAGGGAAGATCTTGTTTTGGGTGATTTATCTTTTTTCAGTCAACGTAGTATGAATAATATGATGTGGGGGCACCCATGAAGCTTATGTGGCTTGGTTGCATGGCTACGAAAGGTTAGAGAAAAATAAATAGATAATGTGTTTAGAGTGCACTCCACTAAACAGATATACTTTGGATCCATTGCAACGGGCCGGCACATCTATATCTATACCCCCTATATAGTGTGTGAATAACTTTGAAAGTCGGTCGTTGGATGAAGCCAATCCGACGGTACAAATATGGCAAATCCGAGCACTACTGGCCATTGGATATCATCTACATTCCACCAGATTCTGCCACATGTAGAATCTAGAAGACTCCATGGTTGAACTTCATTCATGACTAACTTTGCCACAACTAAGCTTAGGCAAAGTGTGTCTGCCACAAAAAATGTGGCTAACAAAATGGCCACCACAAGTGTGGCAAGATTTGGCAAGAAGTTGAGTCTATGACATGTGGACCATGTAGCTAGAAAAGTGTGGCAAGCCACAAGTGTAGCAATGAACCAAACACATGCCTGGTGTGTTTGGTAGGGTGTATGAAGGGTGCATGATCCCAAGAGTTCCCTTCTCGACCCACTTTTGGGTGTTTGGTAGAGTGTATGGAGGGTGCATGAGTCCACACTAGATTAGCACAAATACACTAGAAGCATGCATGAAGAGAGCATACATGAAGAGGGGTGTTGAGTTGAGCATGCATGAAGAGGGAACAACTATGCTGAGACGAGAACGCAACCAAACACACTTGTGGCACGCCTAAGCTTAGGCGTGGCAACCTTAGGCTGCAAACCAAACCATAACTTTGAAAGTTGGTCGTTGGATGAAGCCAATCCGACGGTACAAAGATGGCAAATCCGAGCACTACTGGCCGTTGGATATCATCTACATTCCACCAGATTTTGCCACATGTAGAATCTAGAAGACTCCACATGTAGAAGCATAATGCACAAACCACCAGAATCTCATGCGTGCAATGCACGTGTACCTTACTAGTAGTTGGTAGTAGTAAGAAACAAATTCCGGGTTTGGCACGAGCTCGTACTGCGGGAGCACCACAAGGCCTGCCGCAGGAGTTACATTTCCCTCTCGGGGCCCACGGGACCGAACTTCAGTGGCTTAGTGCCCGGCCTATGAGTCAATGACATGCGGACCTTAAATGCGGCTGGCCCACATGTCATTCTCATGGTGGTGGTGTGGTTCGCGACTCACTCGTTCGAGATGAACCGGCCGGTGGTGGCGTGGCCGTGGCGAGGGTGCCACAGCTGGGCGTCGGGGCGTTACGAGGCGTAGATGGCCACACCGGCGGGTACTACCTGTAGTACAGAAGTACTCCAGCTGAGGATTGATGCCCGGGACGAAATGTGTCACAGCCGCTGGATGAAAATTCGATGGTGCGGGAGTACGGATCGGAGCACAGCAGCGGAGCAGGCAAACCGCGTCCAATCGGGTGTGGCTGTGGTAGAAAGTTGATGGTCGCCGCAGTTCAGCTGGCCCGCATGTCATGCACACAAAGGCAGAGGAGCGGTGGGGCCGAGAGGGATGAGGCGCACGTCGGGGGGATGAGGATCCCCTGACGTGAACAATCCTACCATTCTATCACTGACATGTGGGACCCGCAAGTGTGGGTCCCACCAGTCAGCGAAGGAAAGGCAGGGTAAGGCAGTGATAGCCACGTCAGAGGATCCATGTCCACGTCGGGGGACGTCGTGCTTACAGGTAGGGTTGGAGCGGCGTCGTGGGAATCGCGTGTGGGTGTGGCAGTGGTAGAAACAAGAAACGTGATGGTCGCCGTGGTTCAACTTCCATGGACAAGCTGTCATGTCTGCTGACACATGTATATCAAAACTAGAGTGTTTATATTTCAAGCACGTGAACAAGTATTATTCTACTACTTTGGATCCATTGCAACGCACGGGCCAGCACATTGGTAGTAGTAGTGTCTATCTCTATCTCTAGAGGCCTTCCCTCGTTCATCCTTTTCTCTCACAAGATAAACTACTCATACAAATGCATCTTGATGTTCCGTGGAACGCACGAGGATGTTTCCTTGGGGGTCTCTCCAGCGCGGCGTGGCCGTAGTTGCAAGTTGACGCCCCTTGAGATGCCGACGTTGAGGGGCACTCGGATTTCCTCCGATGAGCAGGTAAGATGAGTTTGATCACGTAGTAAATGCATTCTAAAGACTACTTCCGTGTCCATTTCCTAATTCTCCCCCTGCCCACTGTTTCACAGGTTAGGCTCGGTGCGAGTGGAGATTGGCTTGCATATGTACGGGAGGGTACCAACATCAATTTGCACAACATTTACAACGGTGACACCGTTCCCGTAGAACCTTTGTCCAACATTGGGATCAGCCATGCAACGGGCCACCGCATGAATTGGTACGATAGAACCACGGTGAGATTGAATAAGATAGCACGAACCTTGCACATGGCGGTCAAAGGTGGACCATGCTGTCTGCGGCCGATTTGTTGCCGTACGAGTACGAAGACGCTGTGCTCCTTTCTAACCGCATCTTCGCGGTGACAAACCAGGGGACTTGTTTCGTATGGGACACATCCTACGATATACTCCCTCTCTCCCAGTTTATTTGTTTTGAATCTTTTCGTTTTATAAGTTTCAAATTCAAATTTAGAGGGGCAGTGGGGCCGAGAGGGGTGAGCCGCAGGTCGGGGGACGTGTGGTGTCATGGGTTCGTGCGGCGTCGTGGGAATCGCGTGTGGCTGTGGTAGAAACTTGATGCTCGCCGCATTTAAGGTGGCCCACATGTCATGCACACAAAGGCAGATGGGCGGTGCGGCCGAGAGGGGTGAGGCGCACGTCGGGGGACGTGGTGCCGTGGGTTGGAGCGGCGTCGTGGGAATCGCGAGTGGCAGTGGATGAAACGTGATGGTCGCCGTAGTTGAACTTCCATGGACAAGCTGTCATGTCTACGGACACATGCATTGCATACCGATCACTGGAAGGAGTAGTAGAGAAAGCTAGGCGGATAAATAGTTCCTTATAGTCAAGCGGACCCACGCTACTACTTGTTCCAAAGACATGCACACCATCGAAATAGTCCATCTATATCAATATACATAGAGAGGGAATATTTTTTTTACAAGAGAGGAAATAGTTCATCCATCCATAATGCCCTGCTGCTGGTGCAGCATCTTCTTCTTCTTCTTCTTCTTCTTCTTGTTCTCATTTTCTGTGGGAGACGGCTTCGCAACAAGCTCTCTGGACCTTGCAGCTATCTCGAAACTCACACGGGCATCGAGGGCAGCATATTTTATCCGCTCGTACCTCAAGGGATAATTCTCCCATCCAGACGACCTTAATGCCAGCGTCTCGTCACCCTTCTGAAGATTAGTTCCTAGCACAAAATTTGCTACGTCGAATAGGGATGGTGTCGGTTTATCACAATCTTCTACAGGAATTTTTATTTTGGTTTGTAGGTCAGCGATGCTTTTCAAATCAAGGTTGTACGGCTCCAACTTCTGTTTGTCCCCTGCGATGGCTGCCCCACAGAAGTATATGTCCTCCCGAGACAAGAAATCATGCAGCTCACCTGGTATGGAGGGCGCGTGTATGACGTGGTACACCAAAACATCATCTTCGAGGAACAGCTGAAGGACAGCGGCGCGTTGGATCTTCCCAGTGGCACGCTCCGTGTACTCTGCGTCGAGACCGATGACATTCATCTCCACCTTTTGGAGGGAGTTGGATACATTGTTGATCCACTTCCGAACAACCCTTGGGTGGTCGGTGACTGTGGCAACTATGCTCAACGAGCCTTCGACGAGGACATGTTGGATGCTAAAAACCTGCATCTCGATCTCTTTCGCCATTTGGAACCGCTGGACCGGAGGGCTATGGTTTGGAGAATTAGGATTAGATGGCTAGTCTAACTGAAGAAGATGATTATTTATAGGGGCTTCGGAATTACTCCAGGAGGATGTGAAGAGGTTAAAACAATGTGAATGCAGTGTGGTTTGGATGCAAATGAAGATCAAGGAGTAGTGAAAAAGCCGAGGAAAATCGGTTCCCGATGGAGAAGTAAATGGGAGAAGTTATGCGCATGCATGAGGAGAGCTGTGGTGGTTTGAGTGCTGCATGCAATGGATTGGACGGGCTCTTCGGTTGCCTTTTCTCTCTCCCATGCGCACTGAATGGCCCACTTGCATGCTGCGGTTTATTGGCTGGAGTCTGGCTGCAGCTGCTCATGCGTACGCTAATTAATGTTGTGAATGTGGGGCATGGAGGGAAATGGGCGCATGCAAAACGGTATATACGCAGACTAATTAGAGAAATACTGAAAAAAGTTATGCGCAGACAAAAGAGGACCGGAGGGGGTACTACTCATGTTCCTACTACGGTTAAGGAATATGCGGTTATCCTCAAAAAAGAAAAGTCCTTCTTCGCGCTTCTGCATGCACGAGAATTTGGTTCTGCTCGCAATATGGATGATAGCTGGAGGATGAAGTGATCCCAGAGGCATGCTAGCACGGGAGCGTACTCATGTTCCTACTACTCCTACTAGTAGTAGTAGTACAACTGTGGTACACTTGATGGTCAAAATACTATTATTCATCCGGTCCTCACAGTGAAGTGACAAGACCCTGCGCCCGAGGTGACACCAGTCCAGGCGGCGTGTCCGGGTTACCAAAGTCAGCCTCACCTTGTGCACTGTGCAGTCACTGTCACCGCCGCTGTATAGCATGCCTCGCCTCGTCTCCCCCTCCCCTAGCACCACTCCATCTCCTTCTCCGTCTCGCCGGAGATCCTGAGGCCACTCTTCATTATCTCACTGTGCCCCCGCATACCCTCGCCTCGCTCGCCTCCCCCAGTACCACTATTCCCTCGCTAGCCGCTCCAGCACCGACAGCCTTCTCCCCCGTAAATCAAGCCCCCCAAAACCCCACCTTCCAAACTCCACCATGGCCGAACGCAAACCGCGCAGGATCCATATGAGCCGCGATTGGAGCAATCTCCCCAGTGATGTCCTCGACCTCTGTTGTTCGTGTATGGATATGTTGAGCGCCCTGCGGCTGACTGCATGCTCGAGGGGCATGCACACGGCCATCATCGAAGCGAGGCCAAAGCTTTTCAAGACACCCTCCTTGCTGCTATCTGGTCTTGCGAGATTGGATCACCATGATACGGAGGCGTACATGATGCCCCTCGACTTCAATCCGATCTCCATTAGCCAAAACTTCTTTGCAGGTATGTAGTGGGTCACCGTACATCATTTCCCTCGACTTCGATCCGATCACCATCGCCCGAAACTTCTTGGCAGGTATGTACTGGGTCGGCATGAACTCCCACTGGATGGTTGCCTTCAGTGAAGATGGTAAAAAGTTGGTGCTCGCGAACTTCCAGACCTCCCATGAGATTATCCTTCCTCCGTTGGATTATATAGAGTTTTACCATCGCGGTCCTAGTCATCTAGATTACCATGTCAGTAGGACGGACCTTGTTGTGCAGAAGATTGTAATCTGCCAAGTGCCCACACGACATGTGAATTACGCAGATTTCAAGCTAATTGCCTTGTTCGACCGCGGACTCGCCTATCTTTACGCTGGTGCCTTCTTTAGCTAGAGACAACTCAGCTCGTAGCGGATCATCGTCAAAGCTGATACACACTTCTGTGATGCTATTGAACACAATGGCATCATCTACGCGATCGACAAAGCAGATGGCACCACGTATTGCTGGGACGGCGCGTGTAAGTTGTTTCCGTCTCATGTTAATGATGATGCCATGACACTGTTTGAACTTTTTGTGATGATTGGCATATCCCTGTTTGAGCAGAATTTGAGTAGAACTATGGCAATGTATTAGAGACGCCGTAAATCAGCTATATTTGGAATGAGTTAATTCATGCGATTGTGATCATGTCATTACAACCAATTTGTACCCCTGAATAATCAAACGGTTAAGAATATATGGATATTCTCCTTATTTTACAGTAATCTATATACTACTACTAAATATGAGTGTGTATCAATGGCCATGTTTGTTTCCTCATTTTCATGACGTAGAAACATGCACCACACTGTTGGTTTCATCTAACCATACATTTGGGAAGTAAATGTGCATATGGAGAACTCTATATTTGGAAGTAGTGAAATCCTGTAATGCTTACCATGTGTACATACCTATATTCGCCCTTCATCAATCAATGGCTAGAATAATATCCTCACAATATTTGCCCACAGAACACGAGTATATAACAATGCATGGTTTGTTATTACCTTGAAGAATTTGTTTGTGAGGACAAAGCATGATTACATAACATGCATGACATGGTAGTTTCCTGTGAAGAATCGGTTGCGAGATAACATGAGTACAACCATGCATGGCACTTCTATATTTTCGAACCCAGTATACATTTCCCTGTATTTTCCTCCCAGTTCCAATAGGGACATATCAATGATGTTTCTTGCATTATCCTACTCATACTCTGAACAATGCTGATCTTACATTAACAATGCCTGTCCTTTTTGATATGATGCAGTGTCCCTACAGTTACTGCCCTTTGTAATCACACCACCTTTGCCAAAAACAGGGAAGCACAACTGGTTCCTAGCTCGATCAGACGATGGCAAAAGACTGATGATCATTCAGACACATGAGCCGGAAAAGTTATATTGCAAAAACCCCACTGTATACAAGCACCGTGAAATACGTGAGTATCCGGACAATGGTTGTTACATCTATGAGCAGGATACCAGCTTGTTGGGGCCTTCAGGATTTTTTAGTTGGAGGCGGGTAAACAGCCTTGGTTCACACTCTCTGTTTCTCGGACTCAATTATCTGATTAACCAGGAGATCACCGTTGGCAAGGACCTTGATGGCAGAGAGGCTCTGTTTGCTATGGAAAAATGTGTCTACATGGCGAGCCCTAGGAGTTCGGGAGCAAACTCCCCTGATTGTCAAAGATACAACTTGCAGCCAAAAGAAGGTGAGAATGACAAAGGCATCCGGATTAACTTTGATCCTTGGATGTCTCAATTACAACAGGCAGTGATGTGGTTCAAGCCTTCAGGTTGATAGGTAATTGGGCTGTTGCGTCGAAACGGTGGAGTACTGGTGTCTCCGGATCATTGGTCACTGAAGCGTGGCTGCAAATTATGATGGTGTTGGATCATCTCTTCAAATGACTTTGTTGTCTTTGCTGCTTGTTCTGGATGGGTAGTTATTTCTTTTGTTATGCATATTCCTTGTCATTTGGTCATCCTCGTCTATGTCACTCTTACTATGTAATAGTTGCCTCTGTTTAGAATGTCATTCTCGTCTGGATCACGAGAGTCTGAGCGCTGCAGTTGGGTGCGTTTTGGTGGTGTAGCAAGACTTCTTATGAACTATCATGTCTTGCTATTTATGTCAGTAGTAGTCACTAGTTAGTGTTTGAATGTTGTATATATTGTTGTTTCGAACTGTTTATTGTCTCGAACTACTGGTGGGCTAAATGAGGGCATCACCATTCTCCAGTGTTCAGAGTGTATCTCCTTTTTTCAAGTTATATAATTTGAGCTCAGTGTCCTTTCGATGATGTACACTAGTTTGGGCCAGTGAGGTGTCGTTGAATATGGGCTGAGTAGTAACACAATGCAAAACAGGTCAATTATGACTCTCAGGCTGGGCTCTCAAAAGATCCTAAAAAAAGGCCGGGCTCTCCAAAAAAGAAAGAATAAGGACTCTTAGGCCGACATGTGGGCGCCACCGGTGTTTTCGTGCGCTTGCGCGCAGAGAGCATATTGGCGCCTGTTCGAAATTCAAGCTACCTTTTCATCCCCAATCTCCCGCCCCTCCCCCATCTCTGGAATGTCAATTCCTACTCTAGTTCCCCAAATCCCCCTCCTGTACTCCCTGTACTCAATCTCACTATAATGTCGCCGGTCAACACGGATCCCCAAGCTGGAGATCCTGAGGTCCGTCCTGCCTTCGGTCGCTCCGTGCTGTCGCTCAACAGTGGCATGGCGGCGCTTGACGACCAGTTTGCCGGCAAAGTGCTGATGGTAACCATCAACGGCGACCGGCCTCCCGTCTCGTCGGACGACCTTGTCAAAGCTCTTGGCATTGCGCACGGCATCCAAATAAGTGACTTGCTCGTCGAAGTCTGTCCGCCACCGGCTGATTTCTTTGTCAGGTTCCGGATAACTTTTGACTGCAGTTGTGTGTTCGAATCTTCCCGGTGTTTGTTCTGCGATGGCGCGCTAGTGAGCTTTGATCGGTGGCACCCAGGATGGGGCTCGGTGCCCTCTGAGCTTGAGTTTTTAACAAAGCTTACCTTCCACGGCATGCCTCGACGTGCTTGGAACAGCGAGTCCATGAATGAGCTTATCAACGACCTTGGAGGTGAGCTCGTAAGTATGTTTGTTCCTCCAAATAGCTGGGCTCTGACAGTTATGGCATGGATGAAGAAGCCGTCCACCATACTGAAGGTGATTGGTGTTGAGATACCGGTGCAGGAACCGGGGTTGTACTATTCGTCGCCACCAAGGCCGCCGCGGACCACGTTAGGGATGTACCTGTATCGAGTGTTCGTGCATGTCGAAGAAGTGGTCAATCCATCAATCGAAGTCCTGCCGCCGCCGCTGGTGCCAGGGTCCGTCGACGACGTCCATTACAGGAGTCAACGTCAGACTTTCCCCGTGTTGCTCGGAATGATGGATGGCACAGGGCCTACTCCATCGCGCGGCGGAGGCCACTTCTTCTTTGGGGGAAGAGGCAGGGCTGGCTGCCTGGATGTGCTCTAATTTGAGGTAACAACTGAATCTTGTCAGATACTAGTTAAATCCGATCTATGGGTGTGAAGCACTGATGTGCCAGTACATTTGATTGTGACCTGTTCTAATTTTGTACTTGAACTTTTTTTAGAAAGGGTTGTATATCAACTTAATGTGCTAGCGGAACTTATTGTGTTGTCTGTCTGTTTTCTTTGCACAGCATTCAAGATATTTCCCTCTCATTGATAAAGACGATGAACCGTTATGTACGAGTTCATTGGTTTCAACGTAGCCCTACCCGTAGCGATCCACTGCTTCCATCCTGATTGTGCCGCCTGCGTGAAATTTTTGTATGCAACTTCAGTGTGCTATGATGTTCTATATGATTGTGTCAACTATATAAGTTTTTACTGAGCATCAGCAATGCATATGGCTGAAAGATGTATTTACGAGCATCGACCGATGGGTCTCTCTCTCTCTCACACACACTCACACACGCACACACGCACAAGTGGGACCCATTGAATTATTTCTTTGCTCGTGAAAGCTTTTAATTAGGTTCCACTGTAATGTAACCTTTTTCTTAAGTTATTAATTGAGCTCAGTGACTTCAAAAAGTTGTACAGAAGCCTTGTTTGGGCCTTTCCTGTGTCGCTGAATGTGGGCTGAGTAGCCATGTTAGGTTGTACTGTACTACACAGGCCTTTTTTTCAACATCAGCAATGCAACTGGGCCGACAGTTGTACACAATATCCGGGTCAACTTGTTATTATCCGCCCCGCTGGGCTGCAAACTTTCCTAGGAGGTATGCATTAGGATTAACAAGAAAATGTACTTTAAGAAATAATAAATGGGATGTAATTGTAATAACTGGGCAGTAACTATAAAAAATGCACCAAACGCGTAATTAGTTTTAAAAATATATTATTTTTAGAATTTGGAAATTTAATTTCATTACTCGCGCGCAATATTTCGTTGGATTTTAATGTAATACAACTTTATTTTGAAATTATATTTAATCTGACTAGAAATTTGGGATAAAAATATTTCGGATACCATAAAAATGTGGGATTTTTTAATTCTGTTTTGAGCGGTTGGTTGAAATTATTAATAGATGTCCTAGCTAGAAAATGGGCTGTACTTTTAACAAACTGTAAATGGGCTGTAGTAAATACCATTAGAATTAAAAAAAATGGGCTTACTTTTAACAAACTGTAAATGGGCTGTAGTAAATTCCATTAGAATTAAAAAATGGGCTGTACATTCTTACAAATCGCAAATGGGCTATATGTTCTCTGCCACGCACTTGTGGGCCTTCTAAGTTGACGCGTCCCCTAAAAAAACTAAGTTGACGCGTATGCAAGGCTTTGTCAACAACACATGGTTCTGGCAGCTGTGGCCGTTGGATGTCCATCCAACGGATATCGTGCTTCTTCCTCAATCTTGGATATTCTTGCTTCAGCCGCCCAAAAAATGATTCCTCCCCCTGACATCTGGGGCGCACCGTTTCGGAGGCTGACCTGTGGGCCTACTAAGTTGACGCGTACCAAGGGCTTTGTCAACTTAGTCAATATATACGATTCTAGCTGCAGTGACCGTATGATGTCCATCCAATGGCCGTAGTGCTTCTTCAAGCTCTGGTCTTCTTGCTCCAGCCGCCCAAAGCAGCGCCGGTCGTGCCGCGTGCTCCTGCCTACCGTGGCCGGCTGTGATGCCGCGGAGGCCTCACCGCCCCTACTACTCCCACCGCTGGCCAGGCCATCCCTCTACTCACCCACACCCCCTGTTATTCTGCGGCGATGGCAGCCTCACACCACAGCCGAACCAATGAACCCTCGTACTCCTCTCCGCGCGGGCTTCCACTGTCGCGTCTTCCCCGGCTCCGCGTTGTCCCTTTCCTAGGCCTCGCCGTCGTCCACCGCCCTGGTGCTCTCGGCGCGGCGTGGTCAACGTGGTCAAGGAACGGCTTCCATCGGACATGGACTGTACGTGGAGAGGCTGACAACTGGGTCCACAGCCACAGCAAGGAAGTGCCTCCTTATTACGCGCAAAATAATTATTCCCCCACCGGACAGCGGGGACCCACCGAACGGGCCACCGTATTTCGCGAAAAAACATTTCCCCCTGACTGCTGGGACCCACCAGCTACATCTCGCACGCAAGCAAGTGCATCCGGGCAAAAATCAAACGATTCGCCCCCCTGAATTCTGGGATCCACCAGCTACATCTTCGCACGCCAGGAAGTGCCTGACAGTCGGGACCCACCTGGTCGAAGCGTACTTAGCATTGTCTTTCTGGTCGCGAACGTGTACGTACATACTGGTCGATGTAGAGGCGCGCACGTGTCGTAGTAGAGGCGCGCACGAAGCATGTACACGTACGTACATCGGCAAGTGTGCAAGAAAGAAAATACGGCCACGTACGTACATACGGGCAGGGTCTCGAACGCCTACTCGCGCATACGTACGGCCAGGGCTCGTGTACATCGCTGGGTCGGAACTGAGAAACAGCGTCGTCGTTGTGTCCATGGGGAGGCAACCGGCTGGGTCGGAACGGAATGCGTCGTCGTGTTCATCGGGAGGGCTTGGATGGAATAGCCGATGGAAATGAGGCCTGGCGTACCGCAGAACGGAGGAAACGGCCTTGTGTTCGACCGGCCATGGTCGAAATGGGATCCTGTTCATCGGGAGGGGTCTGGCGTACCGCAAAACGGAGGAAACGGACCTCCTACGGTCGAAACGGGGGTCCTGTTGATCGGGAGGGGTGTGGCATACCACAAAACGGAGGAAACGGACTTGTGTTGGAGCGCTACGGTCGAAACGGGGGTCCTGTTCATCGGGAGGGGTGTGGCGTACCGCAAAACGGGACTCCACGAGATATTGTTCATCTCCACCGTCGACCCCCTCCAGCCTCCATGGGCTACGGTCCATCCACCGTCGACCTCCTCCAGCCTCCACCTATGACTGTTCATCCACGGGCTCAGGTTCATCCAGCCTCCCCCACGCGCTACTCCACCGGCTACTGTTCAACCAGCCCTCTCCATGGGCTCCTGTTCAACCACCCCTCCACGGGCTACTGTTCATCCAGCCCTCCACCGTCTACTGTTCATCCAGCCCTCCACTGGGTGGTCCTGTTCATCCAGCCCTCCACGGGGTCCTGTTCATCCAGCCCCAACCGGCTCGATCGATCGGGGTCCTGTTCATCCAGAGGCAACACCACGGGGTCCTGTTCATCCACCCCCACCGGGAACTGTTCATCCAAACCCCGCCAGCAACGCTCACTGTTCATCCAGAGGCAGCATCGATCGGCTTCAGTTAGTAGCAGTAGCGAAGGAATCGCTCGATCGGGTTCAGTTAACAGCCATCGATCGATCGCTCGGGTTCAATAACGCGTAGCCTGCAGTGCAATCGCTCCGGTTCAGTTAGAGCCCAATGCCTCGCTCGGGTTCAGTTAGAGCCCAACGCCTCGCTCCCACGCGCGTGCGTGTATGAGAGAAACACGCATCGCTTGGCCCCGACCACCCACCGTAACCGGGAACACCCCGATATTTTCCTCGCCCTCGCTTCTACCACGGTTTTTTCCGTCATGGACAGCCCAAAGAATGTCATGCAGCTGCGTCTCCGGCCCGCCCAGGACGAAAAGCCCATTTTCTGTCATGATTTTTTGTCATAGAAGTAGGACCCCACCACATCCATGATGATACCGTGTTTTGTCCAAATTATTGTCATAGAAGGGTCATAAGTATGACAAAAAGAATTCGTTCGGCCCAAAATGTCACGGATGTGTCTTTGTTTTGTAGTGTGGGTTGCTCTCAAACGACAAAAGCCGTGCACTAACTCTGAGCAGCCACCAATTTATGGTGTAGGGGGTGGGCTATTTATAGCCAGGAGGCAACCCGACCTGATTTGTCCGAAATGACCCTAGGTTACTAAGGAACTGACACGTGTCCAACGGTCAGATTTCAAACGCATGCGGCAGCTTGACTTGGGCTACAAGTAAAGCTGACTCATCCAGCTCTGGATAAGATTTGCTCTCATTGTCTTCGCTCGAAGACATAGGATTTGGTTGAGCATCACTTCAGTCACTCTGACTTTGTTCACTTGGACCCCACTTAACAGTACGGTGGTTCCTATGACTCAACAAAGAAGAAAAGGAAACTACGAAACAGCTATGTCTTCGCACTCCATAGTCTTCACGTGAATGTCTTCTCGAGTCATAATCTTCGGTGTGAATATCTTCACATACCACCATTGTCTTCAATGTCTTCACACATTTTTAGGGGTCATCTCTGGTAGGTAAACCGAATCAATGAGGGACTACTACCTATGTTATCCTGCAATTCTCACAAACACATTAGTCCCTCAACCAGGTTTGTCGTCAATACTCCAAAACCAACTAGGGGTGGCACTAGATGCACTTACAATCTCCCCCTTTTTGGTGATTGATGACAAACTGGTTGAAGTTTTCAACGGGGATAAAAGTATGTGAAATTGTAAGGGATAAGGTATTGTCTTCACAAGTAGCAAAAGGCTCCCCCTGAAGATGTGCATATAAATAGTTTGCGTTTGAATGCAAATGCACATGGCAGGTTTTACTTGTGGAGATCCTCTTCAACTTATGAAGACAATTCATCATGCATGAAAGGATATAACAAAGATAATGACATGCATAATGAAAAATGGACATCTGCGGAATTTATCATCGCATCACATAGTTGACAGAAAAGCTAGCAGCCGACCATCAAGTTTAAGTGTTACAACTCAAAGAACAAAATATATCAAAAGCAAGAGTTGTAAACACTTGGCAAAATATAGCAACCACCCATAAGGACCCGCTTTAAGACTATCAACTCATATGCTTCTCCCCCTTTTGTCAGTAAGGACCAAAAAGGTTTGAAGACATAGAGCATCTACTCGTTCCCATGAGGAGTAGGTGAAGGTGCAGGGTCGACGTTGGAGTCCAGTGGTGCAGAAGAGCATGGTGCAGTGTCGATACGCGGCGAAGTTGTAGTTGGTGAAGTAGCATCATCTTCGTCATCGACGACTCTGGCATTGACAGTGGCCGCTGAGGAGGAGTACTCAGAGTCTTCGAGAGAGGGAGTCTGACGCAAGACAACGTTCCTGGGAGGAGTGGAATCAAATTTGAATCGCTGTGTGAAGCCATCCTGTTGAAGATCATCTTCGGAGCTTAGCAATGTCAGACTCTTCCAAGACTGCCGGTAGGTTTCATGTGTGACAAATGCATTCTTTGTGGCAAGATTTCGAATGCGATTAACATCCACCAAGAGGCTCCGCATCGGACGCTTGAGCCAGTCATGATGCTTACCCTGTTTTTGATGTAATGCCACGAGAAGCTCTCGATCATTGAGAACGCGAGATCGCTTCCGAGGCCTTTGAGCAATAGTGCTTTCAGTGGCTTCAGTAGTTGCACGACGAGGTGCACGTGTGTTACCAGCCAGAGGATAAACACGAGTGGTAGCAAGAACACCCTCAATTGGTTGCGAAATGCTTTGATGATCAATGTTGTGAAGATAAATGGGCTCCTTTGCTTGTTCAGGGTAGATAGCTTCGACAGACATATCAACCTCTGGCAAGAAGATAAGATGGTTGCGCACAGAGGGCTGATAGTTGATAGAAGAGTGAAGCTTGATGAGGAGAATTATCCATGGAGCAGAAAACTTCAGACCAAATAGATCAGAGCCAGATGCAGCAAGTTGCCTGATGAAGGAATCCTGAGCATTGAAGCTGATGCCATTGAGGATATAGAAAACCAATGTCTTCATTGCGCCTTCAAGCTTTGCTGCAGGACAATGTCCTTTGACAGGCCAAAGAGTTCGCCTTATAATATGATAAATAGTGCGGGGCAGATACTCTAGGTCTTCAACAAAGAATTCCTTTCGATATTCAGCATCTTGTGGCAGTGGCTTCATCATGCTTAGCTTTTGGCTCATATTCGGCTCAGGCTGCTGGAATATGCTCTCCAAAGCATTGCGGTGAAGCTGACAACCAGGTTCATAGAGTTCACCTGGAGTGGGCAGGGCAGTAAGCTCAATTATATCTTGGGCTTTGGCTTCATGGTGTACATCGCCTGTCATCCACTCAAGGACCCAAGTCTTCGGATCCCTGTTGTAGCCGCGAATGTGAAGAGTGGCATAGAATTGTAGCAGAAGCTCCTCATTCCAATTTTCTTTGTCAGTCACAAATTGCAGAAGGCCATCATCTCTGAAGCAGTCTAGGGCTTCTTCCAAGCAGGGCAGGCTAGCAATGGCTTCGCAGTCTAGATGCATATGGGGAAAAATGCGCCCTTGATTGGATAAGACACAAGAGTAATAACTACGCGATTGATAGCTCCAGAACTGATCAGATAAAATTCTTGGCTTCGAATATGGGTTCTTGGCACTATCAAAGAAGGTGTTGTGTGCTTTGAAGCTATTCACATTGAACGATCCTGGCGACGTCGCAGTACCTGGAAACCTTGGCAGCCTGGGCTTTGGCTTCTGGACCTGAGGCCTGTGCTCCACATGGTAGTCAAATTGTGGTCCGGGAGCAGGAGGAGGAACCAGAATAGGCCATCGGACCATGACTTTGGGGGCGAAACGATAACCATTGCCTCTTATTGCTTTCAATTTTTTTCTCGTGTCAACATAGAACAACAGGAGTGTTGTGTTAATTTTTGTGATTTTTCGGGGTTTGTTTGGATATTTTTATTCATTAAGTGAGTTTTCAATGCATTTATGTGCATAATTAAAATTTGAACTACATGCACATGCTCCGGTGCATATAAATTGGTTGAAAAATCAAATCTTTGTCCTTGGGTGCATGCTTAGGTCCCATGCAAGAAATGGGAATGAATGTCAAACACCCTGCCACCGTCCCTCGGCTGCAAACATTAAGATACTTGGTTTTTAAATTCTAGTAAATCCAAAAATCGTCTGAAATTCATGAAACTTGGCATGCTATCATGGAGCGGCATCAACATGCCGTGGTAAAGTTTTTATCCCATTTGGGGCAGGTTTGGGTACATGCTTCTCACAAACCAGAGCTTCTCACAACAAGCATGATGGTTTCGGTAGGGAACGCCCCAACTTTGGGGGCGAAACGATATTCATTGCCTCTTATTGCTTTCAAATTTTTTTCTCGTGTCAACATAGAACAACAGGAGTGTTGTTGTATTTTTTGTGATTTTTCAGGGTTCGTTTGGACATTTTTATGTATTAAGTGAGTTTTCAATGCATTTATGTGCATAATTCAAATTTGAACTACATGCACATGCTCCGGTGCATATAAATTGGTTTAAAAATCAAATCTTTGTCCTTGGGTGCATGCTTAGGTCCCATGCAAGAAATGGGAATGAATGCCAAAGACCCTGCCACCGTCACTCGGCCGCAAACATTGAGATACCTGGTTTTTAAATTCTAGTAAATCCAAAACTCGTCTGAAATTCATAAAACTTGGCATGCTATCATGGAGAGGCATCAACATGCCGTGGTAAAGTTTTTGTCCCATTTGGGTCAGGTTTGGGTATATGCTTCCCACAAACTAGAGCTTCTCACAACAAGCATGATGGTTTCAGATAGAACACCCGTATGCTAAGTGAGAGCGGGATTTGTGCATCTCTTGAACACAAACGGTTCTTTTGGATGACCCGTGTGAACCACTTACAAACAATTTGGTGCGATTTGCATCTGTAATATTGGGTATGTTGCCATTTGTCAAACTAGAAAGAATGACATTTGTTGATCTAGTAACATTGCCATTTGCCAACCTTGTAACACTGCGATTTGTCAAAATATGAAGCTAAAAATCACTAGCAGTATCTAATTTTTGCAACTAAAATTCAGCTATTAAGCATAGATGGAGGCAAGGAGGCGTGTTCAGCAAGGCGTGCAGCGGGCGGCGCAGTACTATTCGATTTGACAGCGGGCGGCGCAGTTCCCGATACGGCTTTAATGCAGACAAGGGAGAGGGTAGCGGTTCCCAAAATATTGAACGGCCAATGATGCATCCTCCTTCAATTAGCATCGTGTGAATGCATGAGGGAAGTAATGGGAGGACCGGGAAAAGAGGCAGCACGATGTGAATGCAACGCAGTTTGCACTCATATAAAGGCGCCCCTCCATTCCAAAGCATCTACCACATCGTACGCACCTAAGCATTTGCCTAAGCACCTACACTAATAAGCGCAAAAGTACCCACTCCAGACCCATGGCGGCAATGAGCGTGAGCAGCCAGCGGCTGTGCCAGATGGTCCACGACGCCGGCCTGCGGCATGGCGCCGTGGATCGTCTCCATACGGTGTTGGCGCCGGCTGGTGGATGGCCGCCGTCGACGCCAGCTACGACTCTCAGTTGGACCAGATGATTGTTCGCACCACCAAAAGGTTCACCGTCATCAAGAAGCTCGCGGACGACATCGTCGTACTCCTCCAGCCCGCGCGCCCGAGCTCCTCATTGCCTGCCACCCTAATCGGCCTCCATGGTCGGAACCTCTTTCAAGCACTGGTGGCCCTGCGACTGCCCACCGACGCCACGAAGAATGTCCACCTGGAGGTCGCGCTCGCCGCGAGGCGCCTCCATTTGCAAGAAACCGTCGACCTACACATCCATGTGTACGAGCGAATCGTGTACATAGGCATCTACAAGGCCAGTGAGGACGCTACGATGTTGGCCTTCTTCAGCTGGCTGGACACCTTGGATGCCTTAGCTCAGAAGCACCTTGATCTTGCCACACAAGCCGTCGGTCGGTGGCCCGGCCGGTGCACTCAATTGAGGAGGAGGAGGTAGTACGTTGATGGATGCATCTCTCTTCTTACCTCCTGTAACCACCACTGCGATCGCATCACTGTGGCATTAATTCTTATTTTGCTATTACATTCTCGTTCCAGTCAATACAGACATTTGCGATCCCCTTGCTCAATACAAACATGTCCATTCCAGTCTTATTTTGATTGGCTTGAATGAAGGTCTATCCCGCCGTTAGGCGTCGCAGCGCGCTGTGCTCGCCGTTAGGCGTCATGACGCGCTCTGCTCGCGTCCGATGGCGCGCTCCGCTCGCGTCCATCAGCGCGCTCTGCTTGTGGACAGCTTTTCCTTATGTGTTCAACTACTATATGCATATATATATATATATATATATATATATATATATATATATATATATATATATATATATATATATATATATATGGCTGCTTGCAGTTGAGGCGACCGCGGAGCGCTCTGCTCGCGTCCCTCCGCGCGCGCTCTGCCAACGGTTGGGCGTGCGCACGATCACGTCGAGGGCCCCGTATGCATGCGTTTGCGCCGCGCGCGTTGCCACGCGATGCAGTTACATGCGGCACGATGGAGTTACGCGCGGCAAATTAGAACTGCCATGAGGGCCTGCCGATATTCCTGGCCGTCCGGCTTCCCCTTTAATTCCCGCGCCCATTATAACCTTAGTCTCTTCAACCTTTCGATCGCGCCCCACAACACAACAAGCACACCCACGACGACACATAGCGAGGGGATGTCCAGCGGCACTCCAATGGAGTTCGGCGAGCATAGAATGGAGACCCACGCGAGGGAGACGGATCTCTCGGTGGTGTACACCATCGACCCGGCCGTGGTGGACGACTACATCAATAGCGTTGAGTAGTTTCTTGCTCGAGACAAGTACAAGGTGGTCGGCATCGACCTCCAGTACACCACCGGTCGTCCCGGCATAGATCAAAAGGTTGCCATCGCCCAGTTGTGCATGCGCCATCATGTCCTCATCTACCACTACTGCATGGCCACAGAGCCTTGCGACCGTTTCAACAGGTTTGTCAGCAGCACCGACTACAAGTTCGCCACAGTGGAAACCATGGACGATGTAAAAGTGCTCAGTGTTACGGGCTTGGCCTGCAAGAACCTTGTCGAAATCCGTGACCACTACAGGGTCTGGGGAAGCACGAAGAAGGACTCTCTGGTCGAATTCGCCTTAGCCATCCTCGACCCCTACTACGAAAAGATGAAGCAGGATGCCTAGAGAACAAGCCCCCTATCCTGGAACAGGGCCTGGATGCGGCAAGTGGATGATCCTTGATAACCCACAAGTATAGGGGATCAATTGTAGCCTCTTTCGATAAGTAAGAGTGTCGAACCCAACGAGGAGCTAAAGGTAGAACAAATATTCCCTCAAGTTCTATCGACCACCGATACAACTCTAGGCACGCTTGACGTTCGCTTTACCTAAAACAAGTGTGATACTAGAAGTACTTTGTAGGTGTTTTTGGATAGGTTTGCAAGGTAATAAAGAGCATGTAAATAAAAGCTAGGGGCTGTTTAGATAAAGGCACAACTAAATTAGTTTTAGTAGAGAGCTTTTTGTCACGTGAAAGTTATTTGTCCCTAGGCAATCGATAACTGGACCAGTAATCATTATTGCAATTTTATTTGAGGGAGAGGCATAAGCTAACATACTTTCTCTACTTGGATCATATGCACTTATGATTGGAACTCTAGCAAGCATTCGCAACTACTAAAGATCATTAAGGTAAAACCCAACAATAGCATTAAAGTATCAAGTCCTCTTTACTCCCATACGTAAACAACCTACTTACTCAGGTATATGTTTCTGTCACTCACGCCACCCACCATAAGCAAATCATGAACATATTGCAAACCCTACAGCGGGAATCTCTCACGCTTGTGCAACACGGAGAGCACCATAGGACAGCACTAATAATAAAACATGCAACTCAAGCCAATCACGATCATCAATTAACCCATAGGACAAAACGGATCTACTCAAACATCGTAGGATAGCCATACATCATTGGGAAATAATATATAGCGTTGAGCACCATATTTAAGTAGAGATTACAACGGGTAAAAGAGGGGTTACACCGCTGCATAGAGGGGGGAAGAGTTGGTGATGATGGCCCCCGGTGGCACTCCGGCGCCACCGGAAGTGAGGGGGAGAGTGCCCCCCTCCTTCTTCTTCTTCCTTGACCTCCTCCCTAGATGGGAGAAGGGTTTCCCATCTGGTCCTTGGTCTCCATGGCATGGGAGGGGCGAGAGCCCCTCCGAGATTGCATCTGTCTCTCTGTCTCTCTCTGTTTCTGCGCTCTGGGATTCTGCCCTCTCACTGTTTCTTATATATCCGGAGATCCGTAACTCCGATTGGATTGAAACCTTCGCCCAGATTTTTCTCCGAAAGTTAGCTTTCTTGCGGACAAAGAAGAGCGGCAACCGCCTTACGGGGCGCCCATGAGGGTCAGGGGCGCGCCCCCCTGCCTCGTGGCCACCTCGGGCACCGTCTGGCGTTGATTCTTCTTCCCATATTTTCCAACTATTCCAAAAATATTCTCCGTCCGTTTTTATCCCGTTTGGACTCCGTTTGATATGGGGTTTCTGCGAAACACAAAACATGCAACAAACACGAACTGGCACTGGGCACTGGATCAATATGTTAGTCCCAAAAATAGTATAAAAAGTTGCCAAAAGTATATGAAAGTTGTAGAATATTGGCATGGAACAATCAAAAATTATAGATACGACGGAGACGTATCAGCATCCCCAAGCTTAATTCTTGCTCGTCCTCGAGTAGGTAAATGATAAAAAAGATAATTTTTATGTGGAATGCTACCTAGCATAATCTTGATCACATAATCTAATCATGGCATGAATATTAAGACACGAGTGATTCAAAGCAATAGTCTATCATTTGACATTAAGACAATAATACTTCAAGCATACAAACCAAGCAATTTTGTCTTATCAAAATAACATAGCCAAAGAGAGCTCATCCCTACAAAATCATATAGTCTGGCTATGCTCCATCACCACACAAAGCATTCGAATCATGCACAACTACGATGACAAGCCGAGCAATTGGTTCATACTTTTTAACGCGCTTCAGCCTTTTCAACCCTCACGCAATACATGAGCGCAAGCCATGGACATAGCACTATGGGTGGAATAGACTATGATGATGGAGGTTGTGTGGAGAAGACAAAAAAGGAGAAAGTCTCACATCGACGCAGCTAATCAACGGGCTATGGAGATGCCCATCAATTGATGTCAATGTGAGGAGTAGGGATTGCCATGCAACGGATGCACTAAGAGCTATAAGTGTATGAAAGCTCAAACTAGAAACTAAGTGGGTGTGCATCCAACTTGCTTGCTCATGAAGACCTCGGGCATTTGAGGAAGCCCATCATCGGAATATACAAGCCAAGTTCTATAATGAAAATTCCCACTAGTATATGAAAGTGATAACTCAAGAGACTCTCTATATGTAGAACATGGTGCTACTCTAAAGCACAAGTGTGGTAAAAGGATAGTAACATTTCCCCTTCTCTCTTTTTCTCTCATTTTTTTCTTTTTTTTTCTTTTTTTGGGCCTTCTCTTTTTTTGGCCCTTTTTTTAATTATTTTTTCATCCGGAGTCTCATCCCGACTTGTGGGGGAATCATAGTCTCCATCATCCTTTCCTCACTGGGGCAATGCTCTAATAATGATGATCATTACACTTTTATTTACTTACAACTCAATATTACAACTCGATACTAGAACAAAGATATGACTCTATATGAATGCCTCCGGCGGTGTACCGGGATGTGCAATGATCTAGCGTAGCAATGACATCAAAAAACGGACAAGCCATGAAATCATCATGCTAGCTATCTTACGATCATGCAAAGCAATATGACCATAAATGCTCAAGTCATGTGTATGATGATGATGGAAGTTGCATGGCAATGTATCTCGGAATGGGGAAATGCCATGATAGGTAGGTATGGTGTCTATTTTGAGGAAGATATAATGAGGCTTATGTGTGACAGAGCGTATCATTTCACGGGGTTTGGATGCACCGGCGAAGTTTGCACCAACTCTCGAGGTGAGAAAGGGCAATGCACGGTACCGAAGAGGCTAGCAATGATGGAAGGGTGAGAGTGCGTATAATCCATGGACTCAGATTAGTCATAAAGAACTCATATACTTATTGCAAAAGTTTATTATCCCTCGAAGCAAAGTACTACTACGCATGCCCCTAGGGGGATAGATTGGTAGGAAAAGACCATCGCTCGTCCCCGACCGCCACTCATAAGGAAGACAATCAAGAAATACCTCATGCTCCAACTTCGTTACATAACGGTTCACCATACGTGCATGCTACGGCACTTGCAAACCTCAACACAAGTATTTCTCAATTTCACAATAACTCAACTAGCACGAATCTAATATCACCACCTTTATATCGCAAAACTATTGCAAGGAATCAAACATATCATATTCAGTGATCTACAAGTTTTATGTAGGATTTTATGACTAACCATGTGAATGACCAGTTCCTGTCAACTCTCTAAATAGATATAAGTGAAGCAAGAGAGTTTAATTCTTTCTACAAAAGATATGACCACGCTATAACAAATATAAGAGATTTCTTGATTGGCGTCGAGGTGATCTCACCAACAACTGCATAAAAGAGATTTTTGGTGTCGGCGAAACTCAGGTATTCCAGAACTGCAACAATAAAATTTGGACGACAACACCTCGGAGCTCAGCTCCCCGGGACACTGCCACAACCCCTAAATGTCAGGAGGCACCAAGAACAATGTTCTCGTCACAAAACCATCGGAACGATTCCAACATACCCGCGTGATCCTAAAAAAGTTTTTAGTGAAATTTGAGGAGAGAAAAGTCAAAACTTCTACGTCAGGAGGCCTCACCAGAGCGACGAAGGGCAGAGGAGTAAAAAGAATCCTACTCTCCGATATATATAATCCTAAGACTCAAAACATTTTTGTTCTAGACTCAACAACGTAAGTGATTCGATCAAGCAGGGGGCTCCTAAGTCGGGGATGGCTCTGATTACCAACTTGTTACGCCCACGATGCGGCTATATCTCCCACGTGTCGAGGCACGACTTAGAGGCATAACCACATTGTGGTTTTGTCGCAAGAAGGGTCATCTTCACACAATCCCATGTAATGAACAAGAATGGGATAAAGAGTTGGCTTACAATCGCCACTTCACACAATACATAATAAATTCATACATCATTCAAGATACACACATAGGTCCGACTACGGAACCAAAATAAAAGAAGACAACCCCAAATGCTAGATCCCCGATCGTCCCAACTGGGCTCCACTACTGATCAATGGGAAAAGAAACAAAGTAACGACCACGTTCCTCGTCGAACTCCCACTTGAGCTCGGTTGCGTCATCTGCACTGGCATCGTCGGCACCTGCAACTGTTTTGGAAGTATCTGTGAGTCACGAGGCCTCAGCAATCTCACACCCGCGAGATCAAGACTATTTAAGCTTATAGGAAAGGATGGGGTAATGAGGTGGAGCTGCAGCAAGCACTAGCATATATGGTGGCTAACATACGCAAATAAGAGCGAGAAGAGAAACAACGGAACGGTCATCGACTAGTAATGATCAAGAAGTGATCCCGAACTCCTGCTTACGTCAAACATAACCCAAAGGCTGTGTTCACTTGCCGGACTCCGCCGAAAAGAGACCATCACGGCTACACACGCGGTTGATTCGTTTTAATTAAGTCAGGTGTCAAGTTCTCTACAACCGGATATTAACAAATTCCCATCTGCCACATAACCGCGGGCACGGCTTTCGAAAGATAATACCCTGCAGGGGTGTCCCAACTTAGCCCATTATAAGTTCTTGCGGTCAATGAAGGATAAACCTTCTCCCGGGAAGACCCGATCAGTCTCGGAATCCCGGTTACAAGACATTTCGACAATGGTAAAACAAGTCCAGCAAGACCACCCGAATGTGCCGACAAATCCCGATAGGAGCTGCACATATCTCGTTCTCAGGGCACACCGGATGAGCAGTCCGTACAACTAAAACCAGCCCTCAAGTTTCCCCGAGGTGGCGCTGCAAAGGGCTCTAGTTTGGACCAACACTCGAAGGAGCACTGGCCCGGGGGGTAAATAAAGATGACCCTCGGGCTCCGGAAACCCAAGGGAAAAGGCGAGGTGAGGCAAATGTAAAACCAAGGTTGGGCCTTGCTGGAAGAGTTTTATTCAAAGCGAACTGTCAAGGGGGTCCCATAAATCACCCAACCGCGGAAGGGACGCGAAATCAAGGAACATAACACCGGTATGACGGAAACTAGGGCGGCAAGAGTGGAACAAAACACCAGGCATAAGGCCCAGCCTTCCACCCTTTACCAAGTATATAGATGCATTAATAATATAAGAGATATTGTGATATCCCAACATAAACATAATCCAACATGGAGCAAATCTTCATCTTCACCTGCAACTAGCAACGCTATAAGAGGGGCTGAGCAAAACCGGAAACATAGCCAAACAACGGTTTGCTAGGAAAGGTGGGTTAGAGACTTGACATGGCAATATGGGAGGCATGATATAGCAAGTGGTAGGTAGCGCAACATAGCGATAGAGCGAACAACTAGCAAGCAAAGATAGAAGTGATTTCGAGGGTATGGTCATCTTGCATGAGATCCCGCAAGGAAGAAGAACGAGTCCATGAAGAAGACAAACAGACGTAGTTGAACGAATCCTCACAACTCCGGAACGAAACCGAAGCTAACGAGAGAAGCAACCCGAAAAGAAACAAACAACAATTCCGGAAAATCCCCATATGCATATTTAGCAATTTAATGGAAACAACAAATATAAACATTTTAAATGTTGTTATCATGATGGGGATGGCATATGCATGTTTTAAGCAATTTTATGAAAAATGTTGACATGAGCATGTTATGAAGCATTTGGTCACCATGGCGGAAGAAAGGGGTGCCACGGCAACGAATCCGAAGATGATGCCACGGCAACATATCGGTACCGGTAACTCGATTGAGATACCGATGCAAAAGAGAAGTGTGCGGATGTGTGGAACACGCAAAAGATGGTGGGGTGCTCCCGGTAACCGGGTTCCCACGGGTCGACGGCATGGCAAACTAGGAGAAACGTGCAATGACAACTCGGAAACGGTGCAACCACGAGCATCTCATACAACACACATGCATTCGTTCACGAGCGTCGCCTTGGGGTTATACCTTCGAAGCGTGCGTTTTTGGGGCGGATCGAGTCGGTGTGATGTAGAGGAAGTAGACGTTCTCGGGATGGTCGTCGTGGAAGTAGTGGCACACGGCGATGGTAGTGGAAGTAGTCGTACACGTTCGTTTCAGATAGGAACTTGACGAATCAGAATAACTCGGGGTCGATGGTAGTTGTAAACGACAAGGGTAGTCAAACTTGACGCTTGCGTTGCGCGGGGTTTCGGCGACGGTAGTGGTACATCTTGTAGTGGAACTTGAGCGTAGTAGTACACATTCCGAAAGCGGTTCACGACGATGGTAGTCGAACTTGGTGATCCGAAGGGGTACTTGGCGAATGACGGCCGTCGTGGTACTTGGGGAGAAAATCCCGGAGACGATGCTTGGCGGTCCTGGTATGGTCTTGGCGTCCATGTAGTCGATCTTGCCGATCTTGACGGTCCAACACAAAACATCACAAGGGGCCTCGGGGCGGCAGCAGCAAGGAGACGATGGTGTTGGTCAGCGGCAGGGCTCGTGGAAGGAGAACAAGCAGGGCAAGCATGCGGCCCTGCGGTGGAGTTTGAGCACGCCCTCGAGGCATCCACAACGAGGAGCACGGGCGGCCATGGGTGATGGGATGACGCCGAGGTCGTGGTGGTCTAGAAAGGAACCACCCAACGTCCTGGACGCGCTGTAGATGGTCGGCCATGGTAAGCAGAAGGCGGGGCGAGGAGGCCTGCGGTCGATGGGGACGACCGAAGGTGCAGCAGTCCGGCGACGGAGACGACAGGGACGGCGCGGAGCAGAGGAGGCGGAGCTCCTGCAGGGTGCAGCCACGGCGAGGGGGGATGTCGAGGCCGGTGGCGCTGCAGCATGACGGCACGGCGGACGAAGCAGGGAGTCAGAGGAGCGGGACTCCGGCGACGAGGTGCAGCGGCGGAGCTTCGAGCTCGGCCGGCAGCGGCCATGGAGGACAGCGGCGGAGGCGACCGGCGAGCAGGAGGTGCGGGCGTCGGGTGTTGGGAATCGTAGCATAATTTTAAAATTTTCCTACGCTCACCAAGATGCATCTATGGAGTCTACTAGCAACGAGGGGAAAGGAGTGCATCTACATACCCTTGTAGATCACGAGCGGAAGCGTTCCAATGAACGTGGATGACGGAGTCGTACTCGCCGTGATCCAAATCACCGATGACCGAGTGCCGAACGGACGGCACCTCCGCGTTCAACACACGTACGGTGCAGCGACGTCTCCTCCTTCTTGATCCAGCAAGGGGGAAGGAGAGGTTGATGGAGATCCAACAGCACGACGGCGTGGTGGTGGATGTAGCGGGTCTCGGCAGGGCTTCGCTAAGCTTCTGCGAGAGAGAGAGAGGTGTTGCAGGGGAGGAGGGAGGCGCCCAGGGCTGTTGTGTGCTGCCATCCCTCCCCCCTTATATAGGCCCCTGGGGGGTGCGCCAGCCCCAAGAGATGGGATCTCAAGGGGGGCGGCGGACACAAGGGGGGGAAGGGGTTGCCTTGCCCCCCAAGGCAAGGGGGAACTCCCCCCCCCCTTAGGGTTCCCAACCCTAGGCGCATGGGGGGAGGCCCAAGGGGGGCGCCCCAGCCCACTATGGGCTGGTTCCCTTCCACTTTCAGCCCACGGGGCCCTCCGGGACAGGTGGCCCCACCCGGTGGACCCCCGGGACCCTTCCGGTGGTCCCGGTACAATACCGGTAACCCCCGAAACTTTCCCGGTGGCCGAAACTGGACTTCCTATATATAATTCTTCACCTCCGGACCATTCCGGAACCTCTCGTGACGTCCGGGATCTCATCCGGGACTCCGAACAACTTTCAGGTTTCTGCATACATATATCTCTACAACCCTAGCGTCACCGGACCTTAAGTGTGTAGACCCTACGGGTTCGGGAGACATGCAGACATGACCGAGACGCCTCTCCGGTCAATAACCAACAGCGGGATCTGGATACCCATGTTGGCTCCCACATGTTCCACGATGATCTCATCGGATGAACCACGGTGTCGAGGATTCAATCAATCCCGTATGCAATTCCCTTTGTCAATCGGTATGTTACTTGCCCGAGATTCGATCGTCGGTATCCCAATACCTTGTTCAATCTCGTTACCGGCAAGTCTCTTTACTCGTACCGCAATGCATGATCCCGTGACTAACGCCTTAGTCACATTGAGCTCATTATGATGATGCATTACCGAGTGGGCCCAGAGATACCTCTCCGTCACACGGAGTGACAAATCCCAGTCTCGATCCGTGCCAACCCAACAGACACTTTCGGAGATACCTGTAGTGCACCTTTATGGTCACCCAGTTACGTTGTGACGTTTGGCACACCCAAAGCACTCCTACGGTATCCGGGAGTTGCACGATCTCATGGTCTAAGGAAAAGATACTTGACATTGGAAAAGCTCTAGCAAACGAAACTACACGATCTTTTATGCTATGCTTAGGATTGGGTCTTGTCCATCACATCATTCTCCTAATGATGTGATCCCGTTATCAATGACATCCAATGTCCATAGTCAGGAAACCATGACTATCTGTTGATCAACAAGCTAGTCAACTAGAGGCTTACTAGGGACACGTTGTGGTCTATGTATTCACACATGTATAACGATTTCCGGACAATACAATTATAGCATGAATAATAGACAATTATCATGAACAAAGAAATATAATAATAACCATTTATTATTGCCTCTAGGGCATATTTCCAACAGTCACCCACTTGCACTAGAGTCAATAATCTAGTTACATTGTGATGAATCGAACATCCATTGCGTCCTGGTGTTGATCATGTTTTGCCCTAGGGAGAGGTTTAGTCAACGGATCTGCTATATTCAGGTCCGTGTGTACTTTACAAATATCTATGTCTCCATTTTGAACACTTTCACGAATGGAGTTGAAGCGACGCTTGATATGCCTGGTCTTCCTGTGAAACCTGGGCTCCTTCGCAAGGGCAATAGCTCCAGTGTTGTCACAGAAGAGAGTCATCGGGCCCGACGCATTGGGAATCACCCCTAGGTCGGTAATGAACTCCTTCATCCAGACTGCTTCCTGTGCTGCCTCCGAGGCTGCCATGTACTCCGCTTCACATGTAGAACCCGCCACGACGCTTTGCTTGCAACTGCACCAGCTTACTGCTCCTCCATTCAAAATATACACGTATCCGGTCTGTGACTTCGAGTCATCCAGATCTGTGTCGAAGCTAGCGTCGACGTAACCCTTTACGACGAGCTCTTCGTCACCTCCATAAACGAGAAACATATCCTTAGTCCTCTTCAGGTACTTCAGGATATTCTTGACCGCTGTCCAGTGTTCCTTGCCGGGATTACTTTGGTACCTTCCTACCAAACTTACGGCAAGGTTTACATCTGGTCTGGTACACAGCATGGCATACATAATAGACCCTATGGCCGAGGCATAGGGGATGACACTCATCTCTTCTATATCTTCTGCCGTGGTCGGGCATTGAGCTGTGCTCAATTGCACACCTTGCAATACAGGCAAGAACCCCTTCTTGGACTGATCCATATTGAACTTCTTCAATATCTTGTCAAGGTATGTACTCTGTGAAAGACCAATGAGGCGTCTTGATCTATCTCTATAGATCTTGATGCCTAATATATAAGCAGCTTCTCCAAGGTCCTTCATTGAAAAACACTTATTCAAGTAGGCCTTTATACTTTCCAAGAATTCTATATCATTTCCCATCAATAGTATGTCATCCACATATAATATGAGAAATGCTACAGAGCTCCCACTCACTTTCTTGTAAACACAGGCTTCTCCATAAGTCTGTGTAAACCCAAACGCTTTGATCGTCTCATCAAAGCGAATGTTCCAACTCCGAGATGCTTGCACCAGCCCATAGATTGAGCGCTGGAGCTTGCACACTTTGTTAGCATTCTTAGGATCGACAAAACCTTCCGGCTGCATCATATACAACTCTTCCTTAAGGAAGCCATTAAGGAATGCCGTTTTGACGTCCATCTGCCATATCTCACAATCATAGTATGCGGCAATTGCTAACATGATTCGGACGGACTTCAGCTTCGCTACGGGTGAGAAAGTCTCATCGTAGTCAACCCCTTGAACTTGTCGATAACCCTTAGCGACAAGTCGAGCTTTGTAGATGGTCACATTACCATCTGCGTCCGTCTTCTTCTTAAAGATCCATTTGTTTTCTATGGCTCGCCGCTCATCGGGCAAGTCAGTCAAAGTCCATACTTTGTTCTCATACATGGATTCTATCTCGGATTTCATGGCTTCTAGCCATTTGTCAGAATTCGGCCCGCCATCGCTTCTTCATAGTTCGAAGGTTCACCGTTGTCTAACAACATGATTTCCAGGACAGGGTTGCCGTACCACTCTGGTGCGGAACGTGTCCTTGTGGACCTACGAAGTTCAGTAACTTGATCTGAAGTTTCATGATCATCATCATTAACTTCCTCCCCAGTCGGTGTAGGCACCACAGGAACATTTTCCCGCGCTGCGCTACTTTCCGGTTCGGAAGGGGTGACTATCACCTCATCAAGTTCCACTTTCCTCCCACTCAATTCTTTTGAGAGAAACTCCTTCTCTAGAAAGGACCCGTTCTTGGCAACGAAGATCTTGCCTTTGGATCTGAGGTAGAAGGTATACCCAATAGTTTCCTTAGGGTATCCTATGAAGACGCATTTTTCCGATTTGGGTTCGAGCTTTTCAGGTTGAAGTTTCTTGACATAAGCATCGCATCCCCAAACTTTTAGAAACGACAGCTTAGGTTTCTTCCCAAACCATAATTCATACGGTGTCGTCTCAACGGATTTAGACGGTGCCCTATTTAAAGTGAATGCGGCAGTCTCTAAAGTATAACCCCAAAATGAGAGCGGTAAATCGGTAAGAGACATCATAGATCGCACCATATCCAATAGGGTGCGATTACGACGTTCGGACACACCATTTCTCTGAGGTGTTCCAGGCGGCGTGAGTTGTGAAACTATTCCACATTTCCTTAAGTGTGTACCCAATTCGTGACTTAAATATTCTCCACCACGATCTGATCGTAAGAATTTTATTTTCCTGTCACATTGATTCTCAACTTCACTCTGAAATTCCTTGAACTTTTCAAAGGTTTCAGACTTGTGTTTCATTAGGTAGACATACCCATATCTACTTAAATCATCAGTGAGAGTGAGAACATAACGATATCCTCCGCGAGCCTCAACACTCATTGGACCGCACACATCGGTATGTATGATTTCCAATAAATTGGTTGCTCGCTCCATTGTTCCGGAGAATGGAGTCTTGGTCATCTTACCCATGAGGCATGGTTCGCACGTGTCAAATGATTCGTAATCAAGAGACTCCAAAAGTCCATCTGCATGGAGCTTCTTCATGCGCTTGACACCAATGTGACCAATGCGGCAGTGCCACAAGTATGTGGGACTATCGTTATCAACTTTACATCTTTTGGTATTCACACTATGAACATGTGTAACATCACGTTCGAGATTCATCAAAAATAAACCATTGACCAGCGGGGCATGACCATAAAACATATCTCTCAAATAAATAGAACAACCATTATACTCAGATTTAAATGAGTAGCCATCTCGAATTAAACGAGATCCAGATACAATGTTCATGCTCAAAGCTGGCACTAAATAACAATTATTGAGGTTTAAAACTAATCCCGTGGGTAGATGCAGAGGTAGCGTGCCAACGGCGATCACATCGACCTTGGAACCATTCCCGACGCGCATCGTCACCTCGTCCTTTGCCAGTCTCCGTTTATTCCGTAGTTCCTGCTTTGAGTTACAAATATGAGCAACCGCACCGGTATCAAATACCCAGGAGCTACTACGAGTACTGGTAAGGTACACATCAATTACTTGTATATCACATATACCTTGGGTGTTGCCGGCCTTCTTCTTGTCCGCTAAATATTTGGGGCAGTTCCGCTTCCAGTGACCACTTCCCTTGCAATAAAAGCACTCAGTCTCGGGCTTGGGTCCATTCTTTGACTTCTTCCCGGTAACTGGCTTACCGGGCGCGGCAACTCCCTTGCCGTCCTTCTTGAAGTTCTTCTTACCCTTGCCCTTCTTGAACTTAGTGGTTTTATTCACCATCAACACTTGATGTTCTTTTCTGATCTCTACCTCAGCTGATTTCAGCATTGAATATACCTCGGGAATGGTCTTTTCCATCCCCTGCATATTGTAGTTCATCACAAAGCTCTTGTAGCTTGGTGGAAGCGACTAGAGGATTCTGTCAATGACCGCGTCATCCGGGAGATTAACTCCCAGCTAAGACAAGCGGTTGTGCAACCCAGACATTCTGAGTATGTGCTCACTAACAGAACTGTTCTCCTCCATTTTACAGCTGAAGAACTTGTCGGAGACTTCATATCTCTCGACCCGGGCATGAGCTTGAAAAACCAGTTTCAGCTCCTCGAACATCTCATATGCTCCATGTTTCTCAAAACGCTTTTGGAGACCCGGTTCTAAGCTGTAAAGCATGCCGCACTGAACGAGGGAGTAATCATCAGCACGCTGCTGCCAAGCGTTCATAACGTCTTGGTTCTCAGGGATTGGTGCTTCACCTAGCGGTGCTTCTAAGACATAATCTTTCTTGGCTACTATGAGGATGAGCCTCAGGTTCCGGACCCAGTCCGTATAGTTGCTGCCATCATCTTTCAGCTTGGTTTTCTCTAGGAACGCGTTGAAATTGAGGACAACGTTGGCCATTTGATCTACAATACATAGTGTAAAGATTTTAGACTAAGTTCATGATAATTAAGTTCATATAATCAAATTATTTAATGAACTCCCACTCAGATAGACATCCCTCTAGTCATCTAAGTGAAACATGATCCGAGTTCAACTAGGCCGTGTCCGATCATTACGTGAGACGGACTAGTCGAGATCGGTGAACATCTCCATGTTGATCGTATCTTCTATACGACTCATGCTCGACCTTTCGGTCCTCCGTGTTCCGAGGCCATGTCTGTACATGCTAGGCTCGTCAAGTCAACCTAAGTGTATTGCGTGTGTTCCGAGGCCATGTCTGTACATACTAGGCTCGTCAACACCCGTTGTATTCGAACGTTAGGATCTATCACACCCGATCATCACGTGGTGCTTCGAAACAACGAACCTTCGCAATGGTGCACAGTTAGGGTGAACACTTTCTGCATATGATCAATTTCATACATCACATATATCATTCATCACATCTTCTGGCCATATCATATCACATATATCACTTGCTGCAAAACAAGTTAGACGTCCTCTAATTGTTGTTGCAAGTTTTTACGTGGTTTGTAGGTTTCTAGCAAGAACGTTTTCTTACCTACGTATTACCACAACGTGATTTGCCAATTTCTATTTACCCTTCATAAGGACCCTTTTCATCGAATCTGTTCCGACTAAAGTAGGAGAGACAGACACCCGCTAGCCACCTTATGCAACTAGTGCATGTCAGTCGGTGGAACCTGTCTCACGTAAGCGTACGTGTAAGGTCGGTCCGGGCCGCTTCATCCTACAATGCCGCTGAAACAAGAAACGACTAGTAGCGGCAAGAAGAATTGGCAAACTCAACGCCCACAACTGCTTTGTGTTCTACTCGTGCATAGTAACTACGCATAGACCTGGCTCATGATGCCACTCTTGGGAATCGTAGCATAATTTCAAAATTTTCCTACTCTCACCAAGATACATCTATGGAGTCTACTAGCAACGAGGGGAAAGGAGTGCATCTACATACCCTTGTAGATCCCGAGCGGAAGCGTTCCAATGAATGTGGATGACGGAGTCGTACTCGCCGTGATCCAAATCACCGATGACCGAGTGCCGAACGGACGGCACCTCCGCGTTCAACACACGTACGGTGCAGAGACGTCTCCTCCTTCTTGATCCAGCAAGGGGGAAGGAGAGGTTGATGGAGATCCAACAGCACGACGGCGTGGTGGTGGATGTAGCGGGTCTCGGCAGGGCTTCGCTAAGCTTCTGCGAGAGAGAGAGAAGTGTTGCAGGGGAGGAGGGAGGCGCCCAGGGCTGTGGTGTGCTGCCCTCCCTCCCCCCCCCCTTATATAGGCCCCTGGGGGGGTGCGCCAGCCCCAAGAGATGGGATCTCAAGGGGGGCGGCGGCCACAAGGGGTGGAAGGGGTTGCCTTGCCCCCCAAGGCAAGGGGGAACTCCCCCCCCTTAGGGTTCCCAACCCTAGGCGCATGGGGGGAGGCCCAAGGGGGGCGCCCCAGCCCACTAGGGGCTGGTTCCCTTCCCACTTCAGCCCACGGGGCCCTCCGGGACAGGTGGCCCCACCCGGTGGACCCCCGGGACCCTTCCGGTGGTCCCGGTACAATACCGGTAACCCCCGAAACTTTCCCGGTGGCCGAAACTGGACTTCCTATATATAATTCTTCACCTCCGGACCATTCCGGAACCTCTCGTGACGTCCGGGATCTCATCCGGGACTCCGAACAACTTTCGGGTTTCCGCATACATATATCTCTACAACCCTAGCGTCACCGGACCTTAAGTGTGTAGACCCTACGGGTTCGGGAGACATGCAGACATGACCGAGACGCCTCTCCGGTCAATAACCAACAGCGGGATCTGGATACCCATGTTGGCTCCCACATGTTCCACGATGATCTCATCGAATGAACCACGGTGTCGAGGATTCAATCAATCCCGTGTGCAATTCCCTTTGTCAATCGGTATGTTACTTGCCCGAGATTCGATCGTCGGTATCCCAATACCTTGTTCAATCTCGTTACCGGCAAGTCTCTTTACTCGTACCGCAATGCATGATCCCGTGACTAACGCCTTAGTCACATTGAGCTCATTATGATGATGCATTACCGAGTGGGCCCAGAGATACCTCTCCGTCACACGGAGTGACAAATCCCAGTCTCGATCCGTGCCAACCCAACAGACACTTTCGGAGATACCCGTAGTGCACCTTTATGGTCACCCAGTTACGTTGTGACGTTTGGCACACCCAAAGCACTCCTACGGTATCCGGGAGTTGCACGATCTCATGGTCTAAGGAAAAGATACTTGACATTGGAAAAGCTCTAGCAAACGAAACTACACGATCTTTTATGCTATGCTTAGGATTGGGTCTTGTCCATCACATCATTCTCCTAATGATGTGATCCCGTTATCAATGACATCCAATGTCCATAGTCAGGAAACCATGACTATCTGTTGATCAACGAGCTAGTCAACTAGAGGCTTACTAGGGACATGTTGTGGTCTATGTATTCACACATGTATTACGATTTCCGGACAATACAATTATAGCATGAATAATAGACAATTATCATGAACAAAGAAATATAATAATAACCATTTATTATTGCCTCTATGGCATATTTCCAACATCGGGGCCATGGGGATCGGGCACGAGGAAGAGAGCGAGAGGAGGGAGAGATGGGGATCGGGCGCGAGGCCCCTACGTGCGTGGGTGGTGGCGGCGGAAGGGAACGAGGAGGATGAAGGAAATATGCCCTAGAGGCAATAATAAAGTTATTATTTATTTCCTTATATCATGATAAATGTTTATTATTCATGCTAGAATTGTCTTAACCGGAAACATAATACTTGTGTGAATACATAGACAAACAGAGTGTCACTAGTATGCCTCTACTTGACTAGCTCGTTGATCAAAGATGGTTATGTTTCCTAGCCATAGACATGAGTTGTCATTTGATTAACGGGATCACATCATTAGGAGAATGATGTGATTGACTTGACCCATTCCGTTAGCTTAGCACTCGATCGTTTAGTATGTTGCTATTGCTTTCTTCATGACTTATACATGTTCCTATGACTATGAGATTATGCAACTGCCGTTTACCGGAGGAACACTTTGTGTGCTACCAAACGTCACAACATAACTGGGTGATTATAAAGGTGCTCTACAGGTGTCTCCAAAGGTACTTGTTGGGTTGGCGTATTTCGAGATCAGGATTTGTCACTCCGATTGTCGGAGAGGTATCTCTGGGCCCACTCAGTAATACACATCACTATAAGCCTTGCAAGCATTGTAACTAATGAGTTAGTTGCGGGATGATGTATTACGGAACGAGTAAAGAGACTTGCCGGTAATGAGATTGAACTAAGTATCGAGATACCGACGATCGAATCTCGGGCAAGTAACATACCGATTACAAAGGGAACAACGTATGTTGTTATGCGGTTTGACCGATAAAGATCTTCATAGAATATGTGGGAGCCAATATGAGCATCTAGGTTCCGCTATTGGTTATTGACCGGAGAGGTGTCTCGGTCATGTCTACATAGTTCTCGAACCCGTAGGGTCCGCACGCTTAACGTTACGATGACAGTTATATTATGAGTTTATATGTTTTGATGTACCGAAGGAGTTCGGAGTCCCGGATGAGATCAGGGACTTGACGAGGAGTCTCGAAACGGTCGAGACGTAAAGATCGATATATTGGACGACTATATTCGTACATCGGAAAGGTTCCGAGTGATTCGGGTATTTTTGGAGTACCGGAGAGTTACGGGAATTCGTATTGGGCCTTAATGGGCCATACGGGAAAGGAGAGAAAGGCACCAAAGGGTGGCTGCACCCCTCCCCATGGACTAGTCCGAATTGGACTACGGAGGGGGGCGCCCCCTTCCTTCTTTCTCCTTCTCCCTTCCCTTTTCCTACTCCAACAAGGAAAGGGGAGTAGGACTCCTCCCTTGGCGCGCCCTCCTCCTAGGCCGGCTGCCTCCCCCCTTGCTCCTTTATATACGGGGGCAGGGGGCACCCCATAGACACAACAATTGATCATTGATCTCTTAGCTGTGTGCGGTGCCCCCCTCCACCATATTACACCTCGATAATATCGTAGCAGTGCTTAGACGAAGCCCTGCGTCGGTAGAACATCATCATTGTCACCACGCCGTCGTGCTGACGAAACTCTCCCTCAACACTCGGCTGGATCGGAGTTCGAGGGACGTCATCGAGCTGAACGTGTGCTGAACTTGGAGGTGCCGTGCGTTCGGTACTTGATCGATCGGATCGTGAAGACGTACGACTACATCAACCGTGTTGTGTTAACGCTTCCGCTTTCGGTCTACGAGGGTACGTGGACAACACTCTCCCCTCTCGTTGCTATGCATCACCATGATCTTGCGTGTGCGTAGGAAATTTTTTGAAATTACTACGTTCCCCAACAGGAGGAGGGGTCAAGGGATCGAGAGAGAGCAGGGGACCGGCTAGGGTTTAGGTTAAGTGGGGCGGCTGGGCCTCGTGGCCTGCTGGGTTCCTTTCTCCCTCTCTCTCTTATTTTCTATTAGCAGAGAAACAAAATAGAAAGAGAGAAAAGAGAGAAAAGAGAGAAAGGAAAGATTTGGGAAGGAACTTGGGTATGCGGTTAATTTTCCTGGACTCACAAAAATGAGCTTGATCCAAGAAAAGTAGAAAGTGAGCAGGGCGTGAGGGTTGGGACGGTCCAAAAATGTTCGGATTTATGGTGGAGCTCCGGAATATGATGAAAAGATATATGGCAAGGTAGGAGACCAAGAATTAAGATAGAAAAGGCATTGGGATAATTTGCAAGTGTGTTATGGTGAATTCCAAATTAGTGAAATATTTTAATATAGCTCCCTAATAATAGTAGGAGACTTTGAATATGTTTTAAAGAGAAATCACCATGTGCATTTCCCTCAATTTAAATGGATCAGAGATCCATGCAATTTATTTAAGTTGCAAAATTTAGTGGCATGATGACATGATGCAAAGCAAAAAAAAATCACACGGCGACAACGACAAACATGGAAGTCTTCTGGAGCGTCGGTCTCGGGGCGTCACAACACTCCACCACTACAAGAGGATCTCGTCCCGAGATCTAGGATGGCACCGGAGAGAACGGAAGAGGAAGAGAAAAACAAAGTTGCTTCTTGACAAACGAGTGAAACCATTGAACCTTGAGAGGTCGCAAAGCTTGAAGAAATGACAGGACGGAGGTGAACAAAATTTAAACACTCCGTTTAGCAAGAGGAACAAGGAACATTACAAGAACCTTGTAGGTTGAAAGACAAACAAAAATGGTTAAGATGGACAAGAAGTACATGCAAGCACTCCGGTTGAAACGAGATGTATAAGGAACGATAAAGATCAATTACGACAACACTCCGGTTAAAACAAGATAGAGAAGGAATAAGAGTGATATAATTTGGACAGCACTCCGACTGTAAATGGAAGGAATTGAACATGATCTTCACAAGATGAGAGGATACTCGATGAAATTAACAACACATTGCCTCCGTAACTATTGAAAGAATGGCACAATGGGTCAGAAAGATTTCAGACAGCACTCCAGTTTAGAAGGTAGCAAAACTTGACAGAATGGGAAGAACTTGAAAAGAGGGCACGACACTCCGGTTGGAAATGGATAAGCACGAAAAGAACACGGTCCTCACAAACCTAGAAGATGAGTGAAGAGAGCAACATCACAATGCCTCCGGAAGAAAAAAATAATAGAAGATAGATCCTTGGAATAAAGAATGGAGAAGAAAATGCCAATTTCTGCCACAAATTATCTTGGAAAGCACCCTTCCAAGAAGGTAAGAACGGAGTAGTTGGAAAACCAACAACGAAACGAACAAGATTGTAGTGGCTTATGGAAAACTTCTCAAAATTATGAGGTTACATCCTGCCACTAACGACAACAATAGATTGGATGGATATGAACAAGGAGACGAGAAATTTATTTCACCAAGAGGATAAATGAAGAACTTGGGTCATTTATTAGCACCATAAACAGCAAAATCCTTAGGGAAAGCTTTAGGTGAAATATAACCCAAGATAACTCCAACAAAGAGATTGAAGGATTTAAAATACCTCATTCTTGACAACATGTGAAACATGGAACACGAACTCAAATTGTCAAGAATGACATAACACCACCTCAAATGATAAGGTAGAACGAATTGCACTTCAGAATGCAAGATGGAGAGTGCTTGAACTCCTCAAAACAAAACATGTGTTGAGCACCATGTTTATTTCATAGTATAGTTAGGCGAATCATAACTTCGAGAGAAATCTTGAAGAACACTTGAAGAATGAAAGGAATCCTTGACGAAGCACCATGTAGAGCCTCCATGAAGAACTCCGTAATAAAAGAATGATCAAACGAAAGGGAAAGTTGAAAAGAACTCCGGGAGAAGCCTTGCAATGATTAGATGAAGCTTTGAAATGATATAATCGATAAAACTTGGAACTCCGGAAAGAAAAGATGAACAACTTGGAACCGAGAATTTGATATCATGAACGAACTCCGGAAGAAGGAATTAATCACTTGGAGGAAACAAGAATAAGAATTACATTACGCGTATCCTTCACCAATTTAGATTGATGACCAGCAACGGATTTGGCATACTACTTATTCTCGTAGAAAGGATTAAGATAGATATAGCGCAAACTTGAGAAAAGTCTTCAACGAACCACCGGTAGGATTGAAACAACGAATAAATTTATATGATAACCAAGGAAGAGAACTCTTGAACGAACCACCATAAGAATTTGAAATGAAAGTAGCAAAGGCGCAATTCATCGGGAAGAATTGGAAAACGAATAAAGATACATGACAGAATTTAGATACAAGTGAAATGAAGAGATCATGAATTGATTAGAAAATACTTGAATGATGCACCGATAAGATTTGGAGAACGAGAGCTGAATGTTGAGAACGAATAAATCTTCTGAAATGATGACCTTCGGAGAATCAAACTGAAAAGACTCATGAAGTGCCCCGGATGGGTGAAAAGAATTCTCACAATCGAAAACAATTATGAGAGGATGGCATCAAGCTATAACCATGAGTCTTGAAGAGAATGGAGCAAGATTTAAGAGAAACTCTTCTTCGGTCTTCAAATGTTGAGAATGACGATGAGAAACACCACCCTGAATTATTGAGACACTCCGGAACAATGGATAATAGAAATGATGAACCAACGATGAAAGAATTTGAAAGATCTTGGAGAAAGACATATGAATGATGAAAATTCATTCTTACGTCAAACTTTGAAATGAATTTGAGAATAACTCCAGAAAAATTAGAAGAGTCAAGTAAGATCCTGAGAAAAGACCTGTGGGTTAGGGCCCACTCAAAAGAAACACCGTTGAACAATTTAAAAAAAAAGATTGCGCCGGTTGAATTAAATGGCTTGAATGAGATAACAACCTCGAAATAGCTTGAACGGATCTTGAATGAAAACACGAATCTCCTGAGATATCTTCAACACTCCGGAACACATGAATGGCGAGAAGTGGATGATTAAGAGGTACACCGGCATGAGAAAGCATTTGAAACAAGGAAAGGAATGTGACCAACATTGAAGGCTTGAATTTAGTCTACCGGAGAAGAAAAAGAATGAAGAATGATAAACTTGAAGAACAACTTCATGAGAACCCCCAGGTAAGAACATTGATTGAAAAGAATGAAGGGACTTCACATGAATAAAATGGATACTTCATTAAGAAATCTGAGTCCTTGAAAAAAAGGTGGGAGGGTGCGAAAACAAAGGCAACTTGGGTCGGATGAAACGAACACCGTTGAGAAAAAGCTTAGAATTGATCTTGCGAGTGTTGGAATGACTGGATGCACTTGAAGAGAAACACGCCGGTTGGAAAGAATTAACATGACGACCTCGATGATCAAGAAGGAGTAGTATTCACATAGCAATACGAGAACACCGTTTAGGAAAGGTATGGATTCAACATTTGACTTCGAAGCAACTCAAATACCACAAATAAAACAAAACAAAGGATTGGCTTGCAGAATAAGCCGGAACAAACATATGATAGAGATTTCGTCCGAAGTTTTCATGGTGGGGCCCACACGGGCTCGATCGTACAACACCATCATGTACAAGGCAGTGCACATGACATATGAAGCGTCCCCGAGTCGGCATAGCCAAGGACTCTTTAAGACACTACGAGACCACTGTAAAACCAACCGTGGAAAGGCGGACCACTAGACGTCGAACCCCAATCTCATATCATGCATCTGTCGGAAAGATATCCTAGGAGCTACTTGAATTCCCACTTATAAACTCCCGAAACTTTCTGGTTATGCAATCAGGTATTGGGGATACAGGGGACACAAAATATATCACCCAAACTAACAATACCTAGATCCAGCTGTATCCATCCGTCAACACATAACCAAGAAACCTTCGGAAATCGTTTACCTCAACCTTCGAAAAGCATCCGTTATACGAGTTATGGCAATACTCCCGAACTCCCGCCCCAGTACTGGGTGGCGTCGAGGTGATCTCACCAACAACTGCATAAAAGAGATTTTCGATGTCGGCGAAACTCAGGTATTCCAGAACTGCAACGATAAAATTGTGACGACAACACCTCGGAGCTCAACTCCCCGGGACACTGCCACAACCCCTAAATGTCAGGAGGCACCAAGAACAATGTTCTCGTCACAAAACCATCGGAACGATTCGAAGATACCCGCGTGATCCTAAAAAAAATTTAGTGAAATTTGAGGAGAGAAAATTCAAAACTTCTACGTCAGGAGGCCTCACCAGAGCGACGAAGGGCAGAGGAGTAAAAAGAATCCTACTCTCCGATATATATAATCCTAAGACTCAAAACATTTTTGTTGTAGACTCAACAACGCCAGCGATTCGATCAAGCAGGGGGCTCCTAAGTCGGGGATGGCTCTGATTACCAACTTGTTACGCCCACGATGCGGCTATATCTCCCACGTGTCGAGGCACGACTTAGAGGCATAACCGCATTGTGGTTTTGTCGCAAGAAGGGTCATCTTCACACAATCCCATGTAATGAACAAGAATGGGATAAAGAGTTGGCTTACAATCGCCACTTCACACAATACATAATAAATTCATACATCATTCAAGATACACACATAGGTCCGACTACGGAACCAAAATAAAAGAAGACAACCCCAAATGCTAGATCCCCGATCATCCCAATTGGGCTCCACTACTGATCAACGGGAAAAGAAACAAAGTAACGACCACGTTCCTCGTCGAACTCCCACTTGAGCTCGGTTGCGTCATCTGCACTGGCATCGTCGGCACCTGCAACTGTTTTGGAAGTATATGTGAGTCACGAGGCCTCAGCAATCTCACACCCGCGAGATCAAGACTATTTAAGCTTATAGGAAAGGATGGGGTAATGAGGTGGAGCTGCAGCAAGCACTAGCATATATGGTGGCTAACATACGCAAATAAGAGCGAGAAGAGAAACAACGGAACGGTCGTCGACTAGTAATGATCAAGAAGTGATCCTGAACTCCTGCTTACGTCAAACATAACCCAAAGGCCGTGTTCACTTCCCGGACTCCGCCGAAAAGAGACCATCACGGCTACACACGCGGTTGATTCGTTTTAATTAAGTCAGGTGTCAAGTTCTCTACAACCGGATATTAACAAATTCCCATCTGCCACATAACCGCGGGCACGGCTTTCGAAAGATAATACCCTGCAGGGGTGTCCCAACTTAGCCCATTATAAGCTCTCACGGTCAACGAAGGATAAACCTTCTCCCGGGAAGACCCGATCAGTCTCGGAATCCCGGTTACAAGACATTTCGACAATGGTAAAACAAGTCCAGCAAGACCACCCGAATGTGCCGACAAATCCCGATAGGAGCTGCACATATCTCGTTCTCAGGGCACACCGGATGAGCAGTCCGTACAACTAAAACCAGCCCTCAAGTTTCCCCGAGGTGGCGCTACAAAGGGCACTAGTTTGGACCAACACTCGGAGGAGCACTAGCCCGGGGGGGTAAATAAAGATGACCCTCGGGCTCCGGAAACCCAAGGGAAAAGGCTAGGTGAGGCAAATGTAAAACCGAGGTTGGGCCTTGCCAGAAGAGTTTTATTCAAAGCGAACTGTCAAGGGGGTCCCATAAATCACCCAACCGCGTAAGGGGCGCGAAATCAAGGAACATAACACCGGTATGACGGAAACTAGGGCGGCAAGAGTGGAACAAAACACCAGGCATAAGGCCCAGCCTTCCACCCTTTACCAAGTATATAGATGCATTAATAATATAAGAGATATTGTGATATCCCAACATAAACATAATGCAACATGGAGCAAATCTTCATCTTCACCTGCAACTAGCAATTCTATAAGAGGGGCTGAGAAAAAGCGGAAACATAGCCAAACAACGGTTTGCTAGGAAAGGTGGGTTAGAGACTTGACATGGCAATATGGGAGGCATGATATAGCAAGTGGTAGGTAGCGCAACATAGCGATAGAGCGAACAACTAGCAAGCAAAGATAGAAGTGATTTCGAGGGTATGGTCATCTTGCATGAGATCCCGCAAGGAAGAAGAACGAGTCCATGAAGAAGACAAACAGACGTAGTCGAACGAATCCTCACAACTCCGGAACGAAACCGGAGCTAACGAGAGAAGCAACCCGGAAAGAAACAAACAACAATTCCGGAAAATCCCCATATGCATATTTAGCAATTTAATGGAAACAACAAATATAAACATTTTAAATGTTGTTATCATGATGGGGATGGCATAGGCACATTTTAAGCAATTTTATGAAAAATGTTGACATGAGCATGTTATGAAGCATTTGGTCACCATGGCGGAAGAAAGCGGTGCCACGGCAACGAATCCGAAGATGATGCCACGGCAACATATCGGTACCGGTAACTCGATTGAGATACCGATGCAAAAGAGAAGTGTGCGGATGTGTGGAACACGCAAAAGATGGTGGGGTGCTCCCGGTAACCGGGTTCCCATGGGTCGACAGCATGGCAAACTAGGAGAAACGTGCAATGACAACTCTGAAACGGTGCAACCACGAGCATCTCATACAACACACATGCATTCGTTCACGAGCGTCGCCTCGGGGTTATACCTTCGAAGCGTGCGTTTTCGGGGCGGATCGAGTCGGTGCGATGTAGAGGAAGTAGACGTTCTCGGGATGGTCGTCGTGGAAGTAGTGGCACACGGCGATGGTAGTGGAAGTAGTCGTACACGTTCATTTCAGATAGGAACTTGACGAATCAGAATAACTCGGGGTCGATGGTAGTTGTACACGACAAGGGTAGTCGAACTTGATGCTTGCGTTACGCGGGGTTTCGGCGACGGTAGTGGTACATCTTGTAGTGGAACTTGAGCGTAGTAGTACACATTCCGAAAGCGGTTCACGACGATGGTAGTCGAACTTGGTGATCCGAAGGGGTACTTGGCGAATGACGGCCGTCGTGGTACTTGGGGGAAAAATCCCGGAGACGATGCTTGGCGGTCCTGGTATGGTCTTGGTGTCCATGTAGTCGATCTTGCCGATCTTGACGGTCCAACACAAAACATCACAAGGGGCCTCGGGGCGGCAGCAGCAAGGAGACGATGGTGTTGGTCAGCGGCAGGGCTCGTGGAAAGAGAACAAGCAGGGCAAGCATGCGGCCCTGCGGTGGAGTTTGAACACACCCTCGAGGCATCCACAACGTGGAGCACGGGCGGCCATGGGTGGTGGGATGACGCCGAGGTCGTGGTGGTCTAGAAAGGAACCACCCAACGTCCTGGACGCGCTGTAGATGGTCGGCCATGGCAAGCAGAAGGCGGGGCGAGGAGGCCTGCGGTCGGTGGGGACGACCGAAGGTGCAGCAGTCCGGCGACGGAGATGACAGGGACGGCGCGGATCAGAGGAGGCGGAGCTCCTGCAGGGTGCAGCCACGGCGAGGGGGGAGGTCGAGGCCGGTGGCGCTGCAGCATGACGGCACGGCGGACGAAGCAGGGAGGCAGAGGAGCGGGACTCCGGTGATGAGGTGCAGCGGCGGAGCTTCGAGCTCGGCCGGCAGCGGCCATGGAGGACAGCGGCGGAGGCGACCGGCGAGCAGGAGGTGCGGGCGTCGGGGCCATGGGATCGGGCACGACGAAGGGAGCGAAAGGAGGGAGAGATGGGGATCGGGCGCGAGGCCCCTGCGTGCGTGGGTGGTGGCGGCGGAAGGTAACGAGGAGGAGGGGTCAAGGGATCGAGAGAGAGCAGGGGACCGGCTAGGGTTTAGGTTAAGTGGGGCGGCTGGGCCTCGTGGCCTGCTGGGTTCCTTTCTCCCTCTCTCTCTTATTTTCTATTAGCAGAGAAACAAAATAGAAAGAGAGAAAAGAGAGAAAGGAAAGATTTGGGAAGGAACTTGGGTATGCTGTTAATTTTCTTGGACTCACAAAAATGAGCTTGATCCAAGAAAAGTAGAAAGTGAGCAGGGCGTGAGGGTTGGGACGGTCCAAAAATGTTCGGATTTATGGTGGAGCTCCGGAATATGATGAAAAAATATATGGCAAGGTAAGAGACCAAGAATTAAGATAACAAAGGCATTGGGATAATTTGCAAGTGTGTTATGGTGAATTCCAAATTAATGAAATATTTTAATATAGCTCCCTAATAATAGTAGGAGACTTTGAATATGTTTTAAAGAGAAATCACCATGTGCATTTCCCTCAATTTAAATGGATCAGAGATACATGCAATTTATTTAAGTTGCAAAATTTAGTGGCATGATGACATGATGCAAAGCAAAAAAAATCACACGGCGACAACGACAAACATGGAAGTCTTCTCGAGCGTCGGTCTCGGGGCATCACATCTTGCCTCTCCTTCTTCTCCTCACATCGAGACCTTCTCGATCATCGAACACTTCATCCACACGAAACTTCAACAGAAAACTCGGTAAGATCCGTTGGTATAATAAAGCAAATCACTACTCTAAGTACTATTGCAAACCAATTCATATTTTGTTTTTGCATTATAGCTTCTGTAATATAATTTTTAAATGGCTTAATCCACTGATAGAAATTGATAGTTTCATCAAAACAAGCAAACTATGCATTAAAAACAGAATCTGTCTAAAACAGAACAGTCTGTAACAATCTGAACATTAACCATACTTCTGGTACTTCAGCAATTCTGCCAAAATTAGGAAAAATAAACAATTTGTATAGAAAGACAATGAAAAAAGAATCAGAACCGTTTGACATTCCAGTAAAAAAATGTAAAATCGCGCACTACAGCCAAAGTTTCTGTCTTGCACCGCACAAACTAACAAGCATTGTAAACATCCTAAAGGCAAACATTGGCACATTATTTTTATAATACAATAGAATTGTACAAGGGGATAATTATTTTTATTGAAACGTTTCTGTAATTAAGATTCACAAAGTTTCCGTGAGCATGAACAAAGTTCAAGGAGCTCTCCCACTTCAACAATGCTTGTCTCTCTCACTTTCGCTTTCCTTTTTGAAACGTTTTGGGTTCCCCTCTTTATTTTTTTGTTTTTAAACTATATAAAAGCACTCAACAGAAATAAATGACCCTCTAAAACTTCCGGGTTGTCTCCCTGGCAGCACTTTCTTTAAAGCCATTAAGCTAGGCATATAGTGCTCAAGTAATGGATCCACCCAGATCCCAAGGTATATCAAAGCCAATTTTAATTAACAATGATTTAGCATTTAGTAGTGAGCACAAAGCAATATATATCAAGCAATGACGAAGTCTAACTCTCTTCCTATGCATCGGCATGTCATAAAAGAACAATTCATGCACACATAGTAAAGGCCAATGCATAGTATAAATAGTTTCTTGCAATTTTATCATGTGGGAAACATAGAGAGGTGGAGATATAGTTCCTCTCTCATAATAATTGCAAGTAGGAGCAGCAAGCACATGCATATTATATTCATCAAAATCATCATGTGCAACGGTAAAAGGCAACCCATCAATATAATCCTTAATAAGCACAAACTTCTCCGATATAGTGTAGTTTGGAGAATTCAAAATGATAATAGGACTATCATGTGTGGGTGTAATAGCAACAATTTCATGTTTAACATAAGGAACTATAGCAAGTTCATCTCCATAAGCATAATTCATATTGGCATCTTGGCCACAAGCATCATCAAAAAGGGATATTTCAAGAGAATCAACGGGATCATAACAATCATCATAGCAACCATCCTTCGGTAAGCACGAAGGGAAATTAAACAATGTATGAGTTGAAGAGTTACTCTCATTAGAAGGGGGGCACGGGTGATCAATCCGCTCTTCCTCCTTTTGTTATTCGCACTCCTCCTCATCTTTTTCATCTAATGAGCTCACAGTTTCATCAATTTCTTCTTCCATAGATTCCTGCAAAATATTAGTCTCTTCTGGGACAGCGGAGACTTTCTCAATAAATTCATCAATATTGGAATTGATTTCATAATTCTCATAGCAATATTTAAGGATAGCTAAATTTTCAGGTCTATAAACAGCATCATAAAGATTTTCACACTTTTTGAACAAAGATTCAATTTCATAAGCACCCATAAAAGCAACAAATTCTTCTATTTGTTCCACATCATAGTAGTCATATATACCATTAGCATAAGAAGCCAAGGTTTTATTATCATTAAATTTGCATAAAAAGGGAAGGTGTGGAGCCTCCATCCTAGAGCAACAAGTATAATCATAACTCAAGCATACTTGCCGAGCATACCACTTCAACATATAAATTTGATCCCATAATAGTTTCCTTTTTGAGTTAAGCGATAATCCCTAAAGTATTCACGTTGATCCAACGCGTCTCGCATTACCAGATTAAATGGGGTTTTCTCAGGATTATCAAAGTAGTACATAATGTCTGTCACATAACGAGCATCGAGGGTTTTAGGAGGTTCCCCATCTCCATGAGTAGCAAGTGAACCTAATTTTTTTTGTATTTCGTGTTCCATATCCGTAACTAAAGATAGAGAACAACTAAGAACAGCAAATAAAAATTACTTAGTGATAAAGCAAACAAGCACACACGAGAATATTCACCCCACGCTATGGCTCCCCGGCAACGGCGCCAGAAAAAGGTCTTGATAACCCACAAGTATAGGGGATCAATTGTAGCCTCTTTCGATAAGTAAGAGTGTCGAACCCAACGAGGAGCTAAAGGTAGAACAAATATTCCCTCAAGTTCTATCGACCAGCGATACAACTCTATGCACGCTTGACGTTAGCTTTACCTAAAACAAGTATGATACTAGAAGTACTTTGTAGGTGTTTTTGGATAGGTTTGCAAGGTAATAAAGAGCATGTTAATAAAATCTAGGGGCTGTTTAGATAAAGACACAACTAAATTAGTTTTAGTACAGAGCTTTTTGTCGCGTGAAAGTTATTTGTCCCTAGGCAATCGATAACTAGACCGGTAATCATTATTGCAATTTTATTTGAGGGAGAGGCATAAGCTAACATACTTTCTCTACTTGGATCATATGCACTTATGATTGGAACTCTAGCAAGCATTCGCAACTACTAAAGATCATTAAGGTAAAACCCAACAATAGCATTAAAGTATCAAGTCCTCTTTACTCCCATACGTAAACAACCTACTTACTCGGGTATATAATTCTGTCACTCATGCCACCCACTATAAGCAAATCATGAACATATTGCAAACCCTACAGCGGGAATCTTTCACGCTTGCGCGACACAAAGAGCACCATAGGACAGCACCAATAATAAAACATGCAACTCAAGCCAATCACGATCATCAATTAACCCATAGGACAAAACGGATCTACTCAAACATCGTAGGATAGCCATACATCATTGGGAAATAATATATAGCGTTGAGCACCATATTTAAGTAGATATTACCGCGGGTAAAAGAGGGGTTACACCGCTGCATAGAGGGGGGAAGAGTTGGTGATGATGGCCCCCGGTGGCACTCCGGCGCCATCGGAAGCGAGGGGGAGAGCCCCCCTCCTTCTTCTTCTTACTTGACCTCCTCCCTAGATGGGAGAAGGGTTTCCCCTCTGGTCCTTGGTCTCCATGGCATGGGAGGGGCGAGAGCCCCTCCAAGATTGGTTGTCTCTCTGTCTCTCTCTGTTTCTGCGCTCTGGGATTCTGCCCTCTCACCGTTTCTTATATATCCAGAGATCCGTAACTCCGATTGGATTGAAACCTTCGCCCAGATTTTTCTCCAAAAATTAGCTTTCTTGCGGCCAAAGAAGAGCAGCAACCGCCTTATGGGGGGGCCACGAGAGTCAGGGGCACGCCCAGGGGGGCAGTCGCGCCCCCTGCCTCGTGGCCACCTCGGGCACCGTCTCGCGTTGATTCTTCTTCCCATATTTTCCAAATATTCCAAAAATATTCTCCGTCCGTTTTTATCCCGTTTGGACTCCGTTTGATATGGGGTTTCTGCAAAACACAAAACATGCAACAAACAGGAACTGGCACTGGGCACTGGATCAATATGTTAGTCCCAAAAATAGTATAAAAAGTTGCCAAAAGTATATGAAAGTTGAAGAATATTGGCATGGAACAATAAAAAATTATAGATACGACGGAGACGTATCAAACCTCACCTTAGGTTCGCGGCCTAGAGCGTTTACACATGCTACGAGATGCACGGGCGGATCGTTGACATGAGGAAGTGCCTCATTACCCAAATCGACGAGCCCGGATCGAGCCACAAGCAGAGCAAGCGTCACAAGAAGTAGATGATGATCAGATGATTGTTTACGCTAGTTAATCATGCATGTAATATATAGTTTACTTCATTGGTGTGTGGAAATGTCATGTGTGTAGTATCCACCTATGTAATTATGCATGTAGTAGTTTACTTTGCTGTGTGCAAATGCCATGGCTGTAGTAGCCACCTATGTAATTTGACGTTTAATTTGGTTATACAAGCATCTCCTTATAAGTGTGTGTATATATATATGTTGTTGTTCTGTATGCAATCCCATCGCACAACACACACGTCTTGTTAGCAGCAACCGTCTGTGTTATTATTGGTCTTCACACATATTTCTGATTACAGACCTGTTTGCCGCGTATCACATACATCTTGTTAAGTTGAACCGTTTCTGCTCTCATGTCTCAACGCAAACAGTTCATCCGAGTGAACCGCATGCCATATATCGAACACACCTTTATCTGGCTGACCGTTTCTTTTGTGTTTCCTAATCACAAACAGTTCATCCGAGTGAACTGTTGTATATCGCACACACCTCCATCTGGCAGCCCGTTTCTTTTATTCCTCCTCATTGCAAACGGTTAATTGAACTAAATTGTATGCCCTGCATCACACACGCAACTAAAATCTGAACCGTGTTTGATGCATCCTCAATCGCAAACGTTTTGCACCTTTTTTGATGGTTTTTTTACACCACCATTTGCGATTATGGCATCGCACATAGTTTCGTCGAAGGGTCTCTGATCATAGTGTCGCGTTAGCAGCATCCTGCAGTAGTGGATGTCCATGATGGGTGAGCTGAAATTCTTCCTCGGTCTTCAAATTCGCCAGCAGAGCAATGGCATCTTCATTTCACAAGAAAAAATCTTAAAGATTACCTGAAGAAGTTCGGAATGCAAGACTGCAAAGGGTACACGACGCCAATGCCAATCAAAGGTCAATTGGGTCCCGATGACAATGGTAAAGAGTTCGATCAAAAGGTATACCGCTCCATGATTGGTTCTTTACTCTATTTATGTGCATCTAGGCCAGATATAATTCTTAGCGTTTGCATGTGTGCCCGATTTCAAGCGGCACCAAAGGAATCGCATCACATAGCTGTGAAGCGAATTCTTCGATATTTGGCCTACAGCCCAACACTAGGATTATGGTATCCAAAGGGCTCAGAGTTTGATCTAGTTGAATTCTCAGATGCTGATTATGCTGGTGACAAGGTTGATCGCAAGTCCACATCAGGCACATGTCACTTTCTTGGACAATCTCTTGTCTGTTGGTCTTCAAAGAAGCAGAACTGTGTATCCCTCTCCACTGCTAAATCTGAACACATTGCTGCTGGATCTTGTTGCGCTCAGCTTCTATGGATGAAGCAAACTCTCAAGGACTATGGCATCCACCTGAAGCATGTGCCACTTTACTATGACAATGAAAGCGCCATCAAGATTGCCAACAACCCAGTTCAGCACTCGAAGACAAAGCACATTCAGATCCGTCATCACTTTCTCAGAGATCATGTCATGATGGAAGATATTGATATCATTCACATCAACATTGAAGAGCAATTGGCAGATATCTTCACAAAGCCCTTGGATGAGAAGAGGTTTTGCAAGTTGCGGTGTGAGCTAAATATTTTAGAATCCTCGAATGTCCTGTAATTGGACACACATCCTAAGGCTTATGCATGTTGATGACTTATATGCGCAACACACAAAGTAACGCATATCTTCAATCAATGAAGACATGCACTCTAAGTGTGAATACATTAACGCAGAATTTGACTTCGGAGCGCCACGATAATTGTGTGTCGTGTCTGGGTCTAATACTTCCTATACGGTGGGTAACGCCACCACCAAACTTTCACGAAGATTTTCTTTTGGCGTCATGATTGCATTTTCTTCGCATTTGGTTTGTCTTCAACATTGATTTATCTTCGCAATGTTGATTTAGTATTTTGATATATATATATATATATATATATCTTTGTGTGTGTGTGTGTGTTCTGTCCTCTACAACATTCACTTATAGCTATGTCTTCACACTTGAATTTTTCTGATCTAAGTGAATGTGATCAGACCCTAACCCCTTCTGTGCTTCTTCCTCAAATTCTATCTGTCTAAATCATATGCATTCTGTTGAAACCTATCAAATGTCTTCACTGAGTCCTTGTCAGCTGAAGACACAAAGACACACATTTAAATCTATTTTAATGCTATATCCCTTTTGCCTAAATACCGGAGAAGCTGGAACGACCACCCGACAAACCAGTCGTGCGTGGGAACATGGAACAACTTGCAATAAGTTGCATGCAGGCCACGTGTCCTTCATATGTGAACCGCCAGGGGCACCTGCGTAATTACGCTGTGCAGTCCCTTTCCTTATAAATACACACACCGCGCGATCATTATCTTTTCTTCCACCTCGCCACCTCGCTCAAACCCTAGCACCTCCGCTAGCTCGCGTCGACGCCGGAGACGAAGTGCTTAGCTGCCGCGACTTCTTCGACGCCATCCTCACGCCGGCCGCGGACCTCATCCTCTCCCCCGCCGCCGTAGGTGTCTTCTGCCGCCATGTTAGGGCACGGGAGATTGAACTGCTCAGCTTCTATCTCTGCCTCGTCTAGCAGTTCGTCAGCGGTAATTAAATCTCACTTTTTACTGTCTTTTTGATCCGTCAAATCCATTCACTTCAACCAAAAGTGGTTTCTATACTTCCAAATCTGGATCTGTCTTTATCTGCATCTCATATCATGCAAAGGATATCAATTATGCTTCATAACTAGTTAGATTCCTCACTTGTACTTATTCATGGATTCATACAAATCTGGAACCAACTCTCTTCAAATAAGTGAATGTCTTCGCTCTAAGAGGTCAATGTCTTCAAACTCATTTATCTTCAAAATTTTCTGAGAATGCATATGACCTCTTCCCCTTCCCTCACACCTCTAATGTTGTCACAGGTACATGTCCGTGGGAGAATCCCTTGGTTCTCATAGTATGCATTCATTTGCAGAGTTCTTACAACATCATATTCACTCCCCTGAAGCCAGTTCTTGTCTGACCAGTCGACGGAAGCCTTTCACTGTTCTGAAGCCTATCAGTCTGAATATCATGGCCACTAAGAAATCAGCATGGAAAGGTGGCAGGCAGCGCCGAGGCAACACAGCTCTAGATCTGCCTCCGGATCTGTATGAACTATACAAAACAGATCCAGAGGAGAACTAAAATCAGCGCAAGACCCGAATCCAATGGATTCGAAGATATTGGGCAGAACAGTGGTTCAAGTACAACTTCGTCACTGCCGAATATGCTGAGAAGAATGCCATCAAGCACCCGTGGGGCGATATTCTGTACAAGAATCTGCAGCCAAAATCGAAGCCTGAAGCTATTGACCATGGCTTCTACCCGTGCATGGTCCGAGGACCGAAGCCTGGGAATGCCGACCCATCATCCACGTTATGGTGTCGTGAAGACAACCTCTTCAAGCACAACTATCAGTTTGCAAAAGAGACAGCTGCAAAGAACAAGAGGGATCTTGGACTCAACTTCAACCCTGGTCCATCTTCTCCAAGGCCGGATGGCACACGTGAAGATAATCCCAATGTCATCGGCCCCTTCACCAGCTTCGATGGGCTTCTCTGTCACATAGCTGCTCAGAGGGCTACGGTGGAAAACTCTGCTGATGACGCAGACTCTGAAGATGCATCAGCACCACCGAAGCAGAAGAAAAGGAAGTCAAAAGCTTCGACTATGAAGCCATTGAAGACTGCACCTCCTGAACCCAGTGCGCAGTCTGAAGATTTGTCTCGTGTCTCCAAGAAGACCAAGAAGACCAAGAAGATTTCTGGGCATGAACTGACTCATGCTGCCGTTCTGCGCAACGAGAAGACACCATTGATCTGTCTAGTGATGAAGATCTTGGTGATGAAGCACTTGAGATGCTAATCAAGAGCAAGCAAGAGGCGGAGATCTTCAATGATCTGCCCCTCTTTGAGGTTGATATTCTGAACAACTTCATTGATGAGTGGTTTGATGACCAGAGCATCAGTATTGATGACTTTCAGCCCACTACTGCAGGATGCTGCTAATGTGACACTACGATCAAAGACCCTTCGATGAAACTGTGTGCGATGCCATAATCACAAACGGTGGTGTGAAAAACCGTCAAAAAAGGTGCAAAATGTTTGCGATGACGGATGCATCAAACACGGTTCAGATTTTAGTTCCGTGTGCGAAGAAGGGCATACGGTTGATCCAGACGAGCTGTTTGCCATTAGATAGAACAACAGAAACGGGCAGCCATATCAATGCGTGTGCGATATACGGCATACGGTTCACTCTGATGAACTATTTGCTATTAGGGAAAGCAACAGAAACGGTCAGCCAGATCAAGGTGTGTGTGATATACGGCATACGGTTCAGTCGAATGAACTGTTTTCGATTAGGGAAGAGAACATAAACGGTTCACTTAACAAGATGTGTGTGATACGCGGCAAAAAGGCCCGGAGGTTAATTCGAGAACAAGTACACAGAGGTTAATTTGACATACATGACTTATAAGTTTCACAGAAATCATATTACTTTTCTTTGGAAAACATTTAATTGCGTTGAATGTATATAATGCTCCGTCCTATTAGTTGAATTAACCTCAAGGTCCATGTTTTGGAAACATGTCGTAAAGTAACGGGATAGACCTTCATTCAAGCCAATCAACATGTGTTCAAAAACAAAAATTATCAAAAAGTAACGAGATATACCTTCTTCAAGCCAATCAACATGTGTACAAAAAACAAAAAATGTAAAAAATTACAAAACAAGGACCTTGAGGTTAATTCAACTAATATGATGGAGCACTATATACATTCAACGCAATTAAATGTTTACAGTGACCCATCACATCAGTTAAATTAACATCGAGGCCACTTCCCATCCGGTCACCCATCTGATGACTACTCCAGCCTCAGCACACTTAACTTGGGAGTTCTGTTAGATGAGTTATCGGTAGGGAAGCTGGTCCTTACTGCTATAGGATCCCTCTTTGTATCCTTTATTGGGCACCGGGATGACCGATAATTGCCGTCCAATGGTCAATGCCACGTCCCCCGCATGGCAGTTTTTGCAGCGGGTAACTGCATCGTCGCGCCGCGCCCGGTGCAACCGCATGCACTAACATGTGTGATCGTGCCCTGGCCCAAAACACTGGCAGCACAACTTATAAATTGACGGATGGAGTACTAGTTACAGTTATGCATATAATTAAGCAAAGGGATCGCACATGTCTGTATTGACTAGAACGAGAATGCAATAGCACAATAAGAATTAAGGCCACGATGATGCGATCGTAGTGGTGGTTACATGAGGCAAGAAGAAAGATGCATCCATCAACGTACGACCTCCTCCTCCTCAACTCAGTGCATCGGGCCACCGACCGGCGGCTTTTGTGGCGAGGTCAAGGTGCTTCTCAGCAATGGCATCCAAGGCTTCCAGTCGGTTGAAGAAGGCCAACGTCGTAGCGTCCTCACTGGCCTTGTAGATACCTATGCACACGATTCGCTCGTACACATGGAAGTGTAGGACAACGGTTTCTTGCAGGGCGAGGCGCCTCGCGGTGAGCGCGACCTCCAGGTGGACATTCTTTGTGGCGTCTGCGGGCAGTCGCAGGTCCACCAGTGCTTGAAAGAGGTTCCGACCATGGAGGCCGATTAAGGTGGCAGGCAATGAGGAGCCCGGGCGCGCGGGCTGGAGGAGTATGGTGATGTCGTCCGCGAGCTTCTTGGCGATGGTGAACCTGTTGGTGGTGCGAACGATCATCTGGTCGTACTGAGAGTCGTAGCTGGCGTCGACGGCGGCCATCCACCAGCCGGTCGCCAACACCGTGTGGAGACGATCCACGGTGCCATGCCGCAGGCCGGCGTCGTGGACCATCTAGCACAACCGCTGGCTGCTCGCGTGAATCGCCGCCATGGGTCTGGAGTGAGCACTTTTGCGCTTATTAGTGTAGGTGCTTAGGCAAATGCTTAGGTGCGTACGATGTGGTAGATGCATTGGAATGGAGGGGCGCCTTAATATGAGTGCCAACTGCGTTGCATTCACATCGTGCTGCCTCTTTTCCCGGTCCTCCTCCCATTACTTCCCTCATGCATTCACACGATGCTAATTGAAGGAGGATGCACCATTGGCCGTTCAACATTTCGGGAACCGCTACCCTCTCCCTCGTCTGCATTAAAGCCATATCGGGAACTACGCCGCTCGCTATCAAATCAAATAGTACTGCGCCGCCCGCTGCACACCCACCTGAACATGCCTCCTTGCCTCCATCTATGCTTAATTACTGAATTTCAGTTGCAAAAATTAGATACTGCTAGTGATTTTTAGCTTCATATTTTGACAAATCGCAGTGTTACAAGGTTGGCAAATGGCAATGTTACTAGATCAACAAATGTCAATCTTTCTAGTTTGACATATGGCAACATACCCAATATGACAGATGAAAATCTTACCAAATTGTTTGTAAGTGGTTCACACGGGTCATCCAAAAGAACCGTTTGTGTTCAAGAGATGCACAAATCCTGCTCTCACTTTGCATACGGGTGTTCTATCTAAAACGTTTGCGATCAAGAGCCATTAAAACCTATAGCAATTAAAACCAAGACACGTGTCGTCACGTGAATGGTTAACATAACGCACACGGTCTAAATTATACAAACGTTTGAGATATTAAACTGGCAGCTATTTTTTCAAAATGCCTTCGTTGGCTGTTATTCGAGTGCGCCTTCTGTCAAAATGGACACGAAAAATACCACAGCAAGTCGGGTGCCACTCCATGATAGCATGCCAAGTTTCATGAATTTCAGACGAGTTTTGGATTTACTAGAATTTAAAAACCAGGTATCTCAATGTTTGCGGCCGAGTGACGGTGGCAGGGTGTTTGACATTCATTCCCATTTCTTGCATGGGACCTAAGCATGCACCCAAGGACAAAGATTTGATTTTTCAACCAATTTATATGCACTGGAGCATGTGCATGTAGTTCAAGTTAGAATTATGCACATAAATGCATTGGAAACTCACTTAATGCATAAAAATGTCCAAACAACCTTCCAAAAATCAAAAAAAATCACACAACACTCCTGTAGTTCGATGTTGACACGAGAAAAGTTTTGAAAGCAATAAGAGGCAATGGATATCGTTTCGTCCCCAAAGGTGGGGCATTCCCTACCGAAACCATCATGCTTGTTGTGAGAAGCATATACCCAAACCTGCCCCAAATGGGACAAAAAATTTACAACAGAATGTTGATGCCGCTCCATGAGAGCATGCCAAGTTTCATCAATTTTAGATGAGTTTTGGATTTACTAGAATTTAAAAACCAGGTGTCTCAATGTTTGCGGCCGAGTGACGGTGGCAGGGTGTTTGACACTCATTCCCATTTCTTGCATGGGACCTAAGCACGCACCCAAGGACAAAGATTTGATTTTCCACCAATTATATGCACTGGAGCATGTGCATGTAGTTCAAATTTGAATTATGCACATAAATGCATTGAAAGCTCACTTAATGCATAAAAATGTCCAAATGAACCCCGAAAAATCACAAAACATAACACAACACTCCTGTTATTCTATGTTGACATGAGAAAATTTTGAAAGCAATAAGAGGCAATGGATATCGTTTCGTCCTCAAAGGTGGGATGTTCCCTATCGAAACCATCATGCTTGTTGTCAGAAGCTCTGGTTTGTGAGAAGCTTATACCCAAACCTACCCCAAATAGGACAAAATATTTACCACAGCATGTTGATGCAGCTCCATGATACCATGCCAAGTTTCATGAATTTCAAACGAGTTTTGGATTTACTAGAATTTAAATACTATGTATCTCAATGTTTTGTCGGCAATCAACGGTGCCCTGGTGTTTGAAATTCATTCCCATTTCTTGCCTGAGACCTAAGCATGCACCCAGGGACACAGATTTGATTTTTCAACCAATTTATATGCACTGGAGCATGTGCATGTAGTTCAAATTTGAACTATGCACATAAATGCATTGAAAACTCAGTTAATACAGAAAAATGTCCAATAACACTCTGTTGTTCTATGTTGACACAAGAAAAAATTTGAAAGCAATAAGAGGCAATGGATATCGTTTCGTCCCCAAAGGTGGGACGTTCCCTATCGAAACCATCATGATTGTTGTGAGAAGCTCTGGTTTGTGAGAAGCTTATACCCAAACCTGCCCCAAATGGGACAAAAATTTTACCACGGCATGTTGATGCCGCTCCATGATAGCATGCCAAGTTTCGTGAATTTCAGATGAGTTTTGGATTTACTAAAATTTAAATACCAGGTATCTCAATGTTTGCGGCCGAGTGACGGTGGCGGGGTGTTTGACATTCATTCCCATTTCTTGCATGGGACCTAAGCATGCACCCAAGGACAAAGATTTGATTTTTCAACCAATTTATATGCACTGGAGCATGTGCATGTAGTTCAAATTTGAACTATGCATATAAATGCATTGAAAACTCACTTAATGCATAAAAATGTCCAAACGAACCTCGAAAAATCACAAAAAAAAACACAACACTCCTTTTGTTCTATGTTGACACAAGAAATTTTCTGAAAGCAATAAGAGGCAAATGGATATCATTTCGTCCCCAAAGGTGGGGCGCTCCCTACCGAAACCATCATGCTTGTTGTGAGAAGCTCTGGTTTGTGAGAAGCATATACCCAAACCTGCCCAAACGGGACAAAAAAATTACCATGACATGTTGATGCCGCTCCATGAGAGCATGCCAAGTTTCATAAATTTCAGACGAGTCTTGGATTTACTAGAATTTAAAAACCAGGTGTCTCAATGTTTGCGGCCGAGTGACGGCGGCAGGGTGTTTGACATTCATTCCCATTTCTTGCATGGGACCTAAGCATGCACCCAAGGACAAAGATTTGATTTTTTTTTCCACCAATTATATGCACTGGAGCATGTGCATGTAGTTCAAATTTGAATTATGCACATAAATGCATTGAAAACTCACTTAATGCATAAAAATGTCCAAACGAACCCTGAATAATTCCAGTTCTTTTATGACACACATATAGTTGCATGTTCACTACAGATAAAATGTCTAGCAATTCAAACACCGTCCATGGCTGCTGTGACCCCATTATGTAGTTCAAATCAAGACGAAAAATCAAGTAGATACCACTTAGTTTATTATAACCAACTGTGTGAGATGCGGCTCAAAATATCTTGGAGCACCATCGGAGTATAGTACGCATACGGCTTATGTGAGAAGGTGCAATGGCTACAGTCCACAGCCCGCTCTGAAAAGGGACCGTGTCTGATGACACTTTGCGCGCTAGTTTTTTCGCTGAAGCGATTTCAAATTTTCGGCTTCCGCGGAAATATCTACCTCCCCGCCCCCTCCCCCTTACCAAAAGCCACATTTTCCCTGCTTCCGCCTTCCTTTCCAAGTTGAAACATTCACTCCTTGGTTGCGGCGACGCCTCCTCGCCGGCGACCCTCCTTCACGCTACTCGGCCTCGCCTATCCAGGAAGGTAATCCACACCCGACCCCCATCCTCCTCCTCCTTCCACATCCCACATGCCCCGACCACCGGCGCGAGCGCGACACCTTCCACCCAAATCACAGACCCCTCCACCAAATAAGTGCCGGCCTAAGCCATGGTGCATGCAGTATAGCCAGGATCTCAAGGAGCATTTGGCAGCGGAGAAGTAAATTGCGGCCGCACGCGCGGATGAGGTCGTGATGGCTGCCATTCGGTGACGACCCCCAGATCTTGGAGGAGCACCTCGCCGTCGAGGCCACCATTGACGCCTCGCGCGCCGATGCCGCGACGCGGTTGGCTGCTTTAAATGACAGTTCGTGGCGTTTTCTCGAGGCCACCGTCGGTGCCTTCGATAAAGACTACGAGGTGTTTTCTCAGCGTGCACGTGCTTACCTCATCTCGAGAGCCAGCAGGTTGGCGCCCGGAGCGGCTCAGGCAACTCACCACTACAACGAGGGCACCCACGATGCGTAGGCCTCGCCCTCTTCCATGTCTAAGGAGGCAATCGTCATCGATGTCTCTGATAATGAGGAGTAGCTTGTCTTATTAGCTCACTATAAGGACCCATGTTCAGTTTGCTAGCTACTTCCTTTCCTTAACAAATTCTAGTGAATTGTGCTATCTACTTTTACCAAGCAATCTTCTGCTATAGTGTATATGTTCTATATGTCGTGCAATGTGGTGTTCAGTTAACTGCTTGGTTCAATTCTGCAAATGTGATGTTCAATTCTTCAGGGCGCAATATTTCCAAGTTGATAAGAATGCTTGGTTTGGTTAACTGTCTCATCTTCTATTACGAGTATGTTATATTGTGCAATGTAGTGCTCAGTTAACATTTGGTTCATCTATTGTGGTGTTTAGTTAATTGCTTGGTTCAATTCTGCAATGCGATGTTCAATTATTGTGGCTGCATTCTGTTATTGTATACCATGTGAGAAATAAATCAAATTTGGCTGTACTAAATACATGAGAAACAAATACAATTGCTATATTTCCAAGTTGTTAAGCATGCTTGGTTTGGTTAACTGTCTCATCTTCTATTACGAGTATGTTATATTGTGCAATGTGGTGCCCAGTTAACGTTTGGTTCATTTGTTGTGGTGTTTAGTTAACTGCTTGGTTCAATTCTGCAATGTGATGTTCAATTGTTGTGGCTGCATTCTGTTATTGTAAACCATGTGAGAAATAAATCAAATTTGGCTGTACTAAATACATGAGAAACAAATACAATTGCTATATTTCCAAGTTGTTAAGCATGCTTGGTTTGGTTAACTGTCTGATCTTCTATTAGGAGTATGTTATATTGTGCAATGTGGTGCTCAGTTAATGTTTGCTTCAGTTGTTGTGGTGTTTAGTTAACTGCTTGGTTCAATTCTGCAATGCGATGTTCAATTGTTGTGGCTGCATTCTGTTATTGTATACCATGTGAGCAATAAATCAAATTTGGCTACATTTAATACATGAGAAACATATACAAGTGCTATATTTCCTAGTTCTTAATCATGCTTGGTTTGGATAAATGGGTTTTCCATGTGGCTTGAATTAATCTGATGAATCTGCAATGTGCTTATTTATCATCAACATATTTTACTGATAGCATGTGAACACTTACTTAACCTGATGACTAACTACCTTATATGTGTTGCAGGGAAACAATGGGAAGCACTGAGGTTTACAAGATGGTACTAACTATTATACATTGACTTTTTTTATTCCTTTGCCCCATTTCCAATATAGAGAAGATATTTATGCACATCCTTGTTTTCAGGGTTCACTGATGATTACCTCTCAAACCACCTCTGTGGTCAGGAGGCGAGGAAAGTTTTCATACAACACCCACGGTTCAATATTGAAGTGTTCCTGAAGAGGTCGAAGGATGGACGGTCAATCTTCCACAGGCACTGGCCTAAAGTTAGAAAGACTTACAACATGAATGAAGGCTTAATATTCGCCTTCTCCTTCAGCAGTTTTCCAGATGAGATGCATCTCTCTATGTATCGCCTATGATGCTAATTTCGAAAGGTTCTAGATGTTGCATGTGAAACTTGCTGCTGGTGTGGTCGTGTAATGGGGTAGCTGAGTGCTGAAGCTATATCATGTTGTACTCCGATGTATTTCAATTATGAAATCCTGCTTCTTTAATATGGAAATGGAATATATTATGTGCTTAATATGAATGTCAATTAGATTAGTAAATGGATTATTAATAATATGGCAATTAGCCCACTAATTGACCAATTAGCTTGCTAATTGGGTTTTCCTATTGCAAACGGTTATTGAGAAAACACCATGGGCGATGACCTCAGGCAACGCACACAGTTTCTAGGAATAAACCATGTTGGATCAATGAACAATCACACACGACATTTTGTTCAAAACTGTTTGCGTTACGCCACCTTGCGCAAATGTTTTCCTTGGAGTGACTGTGTGGGATGTATATACGAACGGAAATGTTTAGCGGTGACTGACTGTGTGGGATGTACTTACGATCGGAAATGATTTCGCCTGTATAATTGTATTTTTTTGAGCACTCTTGTACGTATTTCTATAGTTGAGTGCTCACCGGTCGCACACGACCTCATTTTGTCGAGCGTGTGTGCCAGGAGGGCATATCCCCGATGGTTTCTGGGACGTGTGGGAAGGACCCCCCTATCGCCCACACTCACTAGGTGACAGTTCCGAACGCCGTCGCGGAAAGGGGTCAAAACCTGTTTGTATAGCACCGACGTGTACCAGTGGCTGCCTGTGGACATAAGCGTCACGTTTCACGAAGCCATTGCTAAGGAATTGGCCTTGGCTCAGAAAATCGTCGAGCTCAAGAACAAGATCGATCATGAGAAGGCGCATTTCAAGAAGAATATGGCCAAGCTCAGCGTGGAAGATGTTCAAATCTTCAAGAAGATGATGCATGATCTTAAGGAAGAATTCCACAAGAAGCGTGATGAAGCCAAAGGCTCACGCGAGCGCATGAAGTACTATGCGCAGAAGTGTGTCCAAGCCCACAATGAAGCTGAAAAGCGAAAGGCTCTTGGGCGTCCTGGCTTCGACCCCGGGATGGCTGCCAAGCAAAAGAAGAAGTCTGATGCGGCCCAAACTGAAGCACCAAGGCAGGAAGAACCTCACATTGTCTTCCCTGCCAGTATGACTGGCTCGAAAGCTAAGGTCACCTCAGCAGCTTCAGAGCTGAAGAAAACATGGGCAGCTGAAGCCGAAGCCAGGAAGCGTAAGCAGAAAGGCACTTCTGATGGTGCTCCATCCAAGAAGAAATTGAAGACTAAGTCTTCAAAGAAAAAGCATGCTGAAGCCCCAGAGCCCCTCAATGTTGAATGCATTTCAGTCGCTCTTCCTGCCTCAACCAACCAAGAGTGTCGTCTTGTGATCCATGAGCCTACTTCCACAGAGGCTCATGCAAGTGAAGAAGTTCCAGCTGCCGACCCCAACACAGCTGAAGACATTGGTCACGAAGACAATGTTGATTATGATGTAGTCCTTCCTCAGCTCTAGCCCCAGTTGGTATCATCGCCTGCTTCAACGAGCAGTGAACTTATCAGCATTGGTCGTCCATTGACGCCAATTGCTCAAGATGACTTATGGGCGGAGCGCCAATAGCAAGACACCCCAGTACATGATGAGACACCAAGAACACCACCACCTCAAGTCACCACTCCGGTGCTTGACGACGACAACTACATGGTACAGACCACTCCCTCACCAAAGGCGTCGCCAGCATTTTGTAGGCTTCGCAAAAGCCCCAGGCCACATGTCACCGTGTCGAGCATTCCAGAAGGGGAAATGCAACAAAGCTTAGTTGCACGTAAAATGTTTCATGAAGCCACCCCTACTGTGAATGCCTCTGAGTCTGAAGCCAAAGTTGCTGAAGACATTCCGGCTGCATCAGCCGATGGAGAAGAAAGAGAAGAAGAAAGAGTTGCCACACCCCCAGCTAGTGATCAAGTCATTCTCGAGGAGAATGTGATTGTGCCCGACCCTCCAGTCCTTGAACAGATGGAGGTTGAAAACCCTGAGGCTGCCACCACCAACGCCAATGAAGCCAATGACTCAGTCATGGTGAAGACAATGTGGAGCCTAAAGCTAATGAGAATGCTGAATTCACCTTGACACCAATCGTCTCGAATGGCGCTGTTCCTCCTCCAAGGCCTCACACCATGGAACAGGCAGTCAATCGTGAAGGTCAACTTGTCACAGTCAGATGGCCAATTATGGTTCCACCCACAGCTCCCGGGCCACAATATGATTACCATGTGGAGCAAAGGCCTCAAGTTCAGAAGCCCAAACCTAGGCTACCAAGGCTTCCAAGTGTTGTAACTACACAAGGTTCTTTCAGCGTGCACAGCTTCAGAGAGCACAACACTTTCTTTGACAGTTCCAAGAACCCTTACACGAAGCCTAAGATCTCCTCTGATAGATTTTGGAGCCATCAGCAGCAAAGCTACTACTCATGCATCCTATACAATCAAGAGCGGATCTTTCCACACATGCGTCTGGATTGTGAAGCTATAGCTGGGCTACCATGTCTTGAAGAAGCTCTTGACTGCTTTAGGGATGTTGGTCTTCTGCATTTTGTGACTGACAAAGAACACTGGAATGAAGAGCTTCTGCTCCAGTTCTATGCCACACTCCATATTCGCGGCTACTACAGGGATCCGAAGACATGGATCCTTGAGTGGATGACAGGTGATGTACATCACGAAGCCAAAGCTCAAGATAACATCGAGCTTACTTTCCTGCCCACTCCAGGTGAGTTGTATAAATCTGGTTGTCAGCTTCATAGAGATGAGCAGCAGAGCATTTTTCAGAGGCCTGAGCCGAATATGAGCCAGATGCTTAGCATGATGAAGCCATTGCCTCAAGATGCTGAATACCCAAAGGAGTTCTTTGTAAAGGACCTCGAGTACTTGCCACACATAGTATACCGTATTCTGAGGCGTACTCTATGGCCGATCAAGGGGCATTCTTCTAAAGCTAAACTTGAAGGAGTCATGAAAACTTTGGTATTCTATATCATCAATGGCATCGGATTCAACACCCAGTATTTCTTCATCAGACAACTAGCTGCTTCTGGGATTGGTCTATTTGGCCTGAAGTTCTATGCTCCATGGGTGATGTGATACGTCTCCAACGTATCTATAAATTTTGATTGCTCCATGCTATTATGTATTCTGTTTTGGATGTTTAATGGGCTTATTTATACACTTTTATATTATTTTTGGGACTAACCTATTAACCCAAGGCCCAGTGCCAATTGCTGTTTTTTGCCTATTTCAGTGTTTCACAAAAAAGGAATATCAAACGGAGTCCAAACGGAATGAAACCTTCAGAAGAGTTATTTTTGGAACAAACGTGATCCAGAGGACATGGAGTGGACGTCAAGCAATCAACGAGGAGGCCACGAGGCAGGGGGCGCACCTACCCCCCTAGGAGTGCCCTCCACCCTCGTGGCTCCACCGACCTACTTCTTCCTCCTATATATACCTACGTACCCGGAAACCATCTAGGAGCACCACGAAAACCTAATTCCACCGCTGCAACCTTCTGTACCCCTGAGATCCCATCTTGGGGCCTTTTCCGGTGCTCTGTCGGAGGGGGCAACGATCACGGAGGGCTTCTACATCAACACCATAGCCTCTCCGGTGATGTGTGAGTAGTTTACCTCAGACCTTCAGGTGCATATTTATTAGCTAGATGGCTTTTTCTCTCTCTTTGGATCTCAATACAAAGTTCTCCTCGATTCTCTTGGAGATCTATTCGATGTAATCTTCTTTTGTGGTGTGTTTGTCGAGATCCGATGAATTGTGGGTTTATGATCAAGATTATCTATGAACAATATTTGAATCTTGTTTGAATTCTTTTATGTATGATTGGTTATCTTTGCAAGTCTCTTCGAATTATCAATTTGGTTTGGCCTACTAGATTGATCTTTCTTGCAATGGGAGAAGTGCTTAGCTTTGGGTTCAATCTTGCGGTGCTCGATCCCAGTGACAGTAGGGGAAATGACACATATTGTATTGTTGCCATCGAGGATAAAAAGATGGGGTTTATATCATATTGCATGAGTTTATCCCTCTACATCATGTCATCTTGCTTAAAGCATTACTCCGTTCTTATGAACTTAATACTCTAGACGCATGCTGGATAGCGGTCGATGTGTGGAGTAATAGTAGTAGATGCAGGTAGGAGTCGGTCTACTTGTCACTGACGTGATGCCTATATACATGATCATACCTAGATATTCTCATAATTATGCACTTTTCTATCAATTGCTCGACAGTAATTTGTTCACCCACCGTAATACTTATGCTATCTTGAGAGAAGCCACTAGTGAAACCTATGGCCCTCGGGTCTATTCTCCATCATATTAATCTCCCGTCAACAAGCTATTTTCTGGCGCCGTTTATTTTGCTTTCTTTACTTTTAGTCTTTATCATAAAAATACCAAAAATATTATCTTATCATCTCTATCAGATCTCACTTTTGCAAGTGGCCGTGAAGGGATTGACAACCCCTTTATCGTGTTGGTTGCAAGGATCTTATTTGTTTGTGTAGGTACGAGGGACTTGCGTGTGGCCTCCTACTGGATTGATACCTTGGTTCTCAAAAACTGAGGGAAATACTTACGCTAATTCACTGCATCACCCTTTCCTCTTCAAGGGAAAACCAATGCAGTGCTCAAGAGGTAGCAAGAAGGATTTCTGGCACCGTTGCCAGGGAGTCTACGCACAAGTCAAGACATACCAAGTACCCATCACAAACTCTTATCCCTCGCATTACATTATTTGCCATATGCCTCTCGTTTTCCTCTCCCCCACTTCACCCCTGCCGTTTTATTCGCCCTCTTTTCCGTTCGCCTCTTCTCCGCTTGCTTCGTCGTTATGGCTAGTCCTTTATCCACTCCTTTGTCTCCCGAGAATGAAGTTCTTAATTTTGAACAAAGGGAGAAAATCTAAAAGATGCTTGGTACAGAATTTGCAATGCACAAAATAGATCTACTAGGAAGCAATATACTTCCGTTCTTCTTCGCAATTTTTATGTTGGCATCACTCCTTGGAATAGATATATTCTTGATACCATTACCGGAGGAAATTTCTTGGGTAGCCACACTTTTGATTCTTATAATGCTATGATAGATTTGTTCGGCCCACCACCTCTTTTGGTTAATGGAACTATTTTAACTTTGGAACATGTGATGCAATGGCTTGAAATTATTGAAAATAAGGTTGCCACTGTAGAGTTGATTGAAGATTTGGATAGAAAGATCCACAACCAAGTTACCCAATACGGATCTAAAGTAGGAGTTGCTCTTAAATTTTTTAAAGAAAAGGAACCTATGGTTAATGAAAAGATAGATCAAGATTCACCTAGAATTGATAAAATTGAGGATATTATTACCATCCTAGGGTCTGCCTTTTCTTCCGTGAAAAACACTCCTTCTAATGCTAAGATTGCCAAATTGATGTATGTTCCTAAAAAGAAGGGTGAAACTTCTAGTAAGGGAAATGCGGACCTCAAATCCATAAGTGTTCACCCCAACTTTCTCGCTATCCTTAAGGAACCTTTTGCTACAAATGATTTTCTCAATTTCATGCCTAGGAGTTTGATAATTAATAAAAAGAAAGAAACTCCTAGGGGTTATAGGTGTCTTATTGAAGAATTGCCTACCAAAGATGGCAACACCTAGATCTATCCTCGCTTTTATGCCTAGCTAGGGGCGTTAAACGATAGCGCTTGTTGGGAGGCAACCCAATTTTATTTTACTTTTTGCTTTTTGGTTCTGTTTAGGAATAAATAATCCTTCTAGATTCTGTTTAGATGTGGTTTTGTGTTTTAATTAGTGTTTGTGCCAAGTAGAACCTTTGGGAAGACTTGGGGAAAGTCTTTGCGATCTTGCTGTAAAAAACAGGAACTTTAGCGCTCACGAGATTAGCTACAACTTTTTACTGGAGAGTGCTATTTAGTTAATTATTTTTGCAGATGATTAATAGATAAATTCCTCATGTCCAGAAATTTATTTTAGAATTTTTGGAGTTCCACAAGTTTGCGTTAGTTACAGATTAATACAGAGTGTTCTGTTTTTGACAGATTCTGTTTTTCGTGTGTTGTTTGCTTATTTTGATGAATCTATGGCTAGTAACGGAGCTTATGAACCATAGAAAAGTTGGAATACAGTAGGTTTAACACCAATATGAATAAAGAATGAGTTCATTACAGTACCTTGAAGTGGTGTTTTGTTTTCTTTCGCTAACGGAGCTCACGAGATTTTCTGTTAAGTTTTGTGTTGTGAAGTTTTCATGTTTTGGGTAAAGATTTGATGGATTATGGAACAAGGAGTGGCAAGAGCCTAAGCTTGGGGATGCCCAAGGCACCCCAAGGTAAAATCTAAGGACAACCCAAAAGCCTAAGCTTGGGGATGCCCCGAAGGCATCCCCTCTTTTGTCTTCGTCCATCGGTAACTTTACTTGGAGCTATATTTTTATTCACCACATGATATGTGTTTTGATTGGAGCATCTTGTATGATTTGAGTCTTTGATTTTTAGTTCACCACAATCATCCTTTCTGTACACACCTTTTGAGAGAGACACACATTATTCGGAATTTATTAGAATACTCTATGTGCTTCACTTATATCTTTTAAGCTAAACAATTTGGCTCTAGTGCTTCACTTATATCTTTTAGAGCACGGTGGTGGTTATATTTTATAGAAATTATTGATCTCTCATGCTTCACTTATATTATTTTGAGAGTCCTTAGAACAGCATGGTAATTTGCTTTGGTTATAAAATTAGTCCTAATATGATAGACATCCAAGATAAAAACTATAAAGTGCATTGAATACTAAGAAAAGTGTGATACTTGATAATTGCTTTGAAATATGAAGATGGTGATATTAGAGTCATGCTAGTTGAGTAGTTGTGAATTTTAGAAATACGTGTTCTAAAGTTTGTGATTCCCATAGCATGCACGTATGGTGAACCGTTATGTGATGAAGTCGGAGCATGATTTATTTATTGATTGTCTTCCTTATGAGTGGCGGTCGGGGATGAGCGATGGTCTTTTCCTACCAATCTATCCCCCTAGGAGCATGCATGTAATACTTTGTTTCGATAACTAATAGATTTTTGCAACAAGTATGTGAGTTCTTTATGACTAATGTTGAGTCTATGGATTATACGCACTCTCATCCTTCCACCATTGCTAGCCTCTCTAATACCGCGCACCTCTTCGCCGGTATCATATACCCACCATATACCTTCCTCAAAACAGCCACCATACCTACCTATTATGGCATTTCCATAGCCATTCCGAGATATATTGCCATGCAACTTACCACCGTTCCATTTATTATGACACGCTTCATCATTGGCATATTGCTTTGCATGATCATGTAGTTGAAATCGTATTTGTGGCAAAGCCACCTTCATAATTCTTTCATACATGTCACTCTTGATTCATTGCATATCCCGGTACACCGCCGGAGGCATTCACATATAGTCATATTTTGTTCTAAGTATTGAGTTGTAATTCTTGAGTTGTAAGTAAATAAAAGTGTGATGATCATTATTAGAGCATTGTCCCATGTGAGGAAGGGATGATGGAGACTACGATTCCCCCATAAGTCGGGATGAGACTCCTGACGAAAAAAAAAGGAAAGAAAAGAGGCCAAAAGAAAAAAAAAGAAAGAAGGCCCAAATAAAAAAAATAAAAAAATGATGAGAGAAAAAGAGAGAAGGGACAATGTTACTATCCTTTTTCCACACTTGTGCTTCAAAGTAGCACCATGATCTTCATGATAGAGAGTCTCCTATGTTGTCATTTTCATATACTAGTGAGAATTGTACATTATAGAACTTGGCTTTGTATATTCCAATGATGGGCTTCCTCAAAATGCCCTAGGTCTTCGTGAGCAAGCGAGTTGGATGCACACCCACTTAGTTTCTTTTGTTGAGCTTTCATACACTTATAGCTCTAGTGCATCCGTTGCATGGCAATCCCTACTCACTCACATTGATATCTATTGATGGGCATCTCCATAGCCCGTTGATACGCCTAGTTGATGTGAGACTATCTTCTCCTTTTTGTCTTCTCCACAACCACCATTCTATTCCACCTATAGTGCTATGTCCATGGCTCACGCTCATATATTGCGTGAAGATCGAAAAAGTTTGAGAACATCAAAAGTATGAAACAATTGCTTGGCTTGTCATCGGGGTTGTGCATGACTTAAATACTTTGTGTGGTGAAGATAGAGCATAGCCAGACTATATGATTTTGTAGGGATAACTTTCTTTGGCCATGTTATTTTGAGAAGACATGATTGCTTTGTTAGTATGCTTGAAGTATTATTATTTTCATGTTAATATTAAACTTTTATCTTGAATCTTTCGGATCTGAACATTCATGCCACAATAAAGAGAAATACATTGAAGAATATGCTAAGTAGCATTCCACATCAAAAATTCTGTTTTTATCATTTACCTACTCGAGGACGAGCAGGAATTAAGCTTGGGGATGCTTGATACGTCTCCAACGTATCTATAATTTTTGATTGCTCCATGCTATTATGTATTCTGTTTTGGATGTTTAATGGGCTTATTTATACACTTTTATATTATTTTTGGGACTAACCTATTAACCCAAGGCCCAGTGCCAATTGCTGTTTTTTTGCCTATTTCAGTGTTCCGCAGAAAAGGAATATCAAACGGAGTCCAAACGGAATGAAACCTTCGGAAGAGTTATTTTTGGAACAAACGTGGTCCAGAGGACTTAGAGTGGACGTCAAGCAATCAACAAGGAGGCCACGAGGCAGGAGGCGCGCCTACCCCCCCCCCCTTGGCGCGCCCTCCACCCTCGTGGGCCCCTCGTGGCTCCACCGACCTACTTCTTCCTCCTATATATACCTACGTACCCCGAAACCATCGAGGAGCACCACGAAAACCTAATTCCACCGCCGCAACCTTCTGTAACCGTGAGATCCCATCTTGGGGGCTTTTCCGGCGCTCTGCCGGAGGGGGCATCGATCACGGAGGGCTTCTACATCAACACCATAGCCTCTCCGATGATGTGTGAGTAGTTTACCTTAGACCTTCGGGTCCATAGTTATTAGCTAGATGGCTTCTTCTCTCTCTTTGGATCTCAATACAAAGTTCTCCTCGATTCTCTAGGAGATCTATTCGATGTAATCTCAATACAAAGTTCTCCTCAAGATTATCTATGAACAATATTTGAATCTTCTCTGAATTCTTTTATGTATGATTGGTTATCTTTGCAAGTCTCTTCGAATTATCAGTTTGGTTTGGCCTACTAGATTGATCTTTCTTGCAATGGGAGAAGTGCTTAGCTTTGGGTTCAATCTTGCGGTGCTCGATCCCAGTGACAGTAGGGGAAACGACACGTATTATATTGTTGCCATCGAGGATAAAAAGATGGGTTTTACATCATATTGCATGAGTTTATCCCTCTACATCATGTCATCTTGCTTAAAGCGTTACTCCGTTCTTATGAACTTAATACTCTAGATGCATGCTGGATAGCGGTCGATGTGTGGAGTAATAGTAGTAGATGCAGGCAGGAGTCGGTCTACTTGTCACGGACGTGATGCCTATATACATGATCATACCTAGATATTCTCATAATTATGCACTTTTCTATCAATTGCTCGACAGTAATTTGTTCACCCACCGTAATACTTATGCTATCTTGAGAGAAGCCACTAGTGAAACCTATGGCCCCCGGGTCTATTCTCCATCATATTAATCTCCCGTCAACAAGCTATTTCTGGCGCCGTTTATTTTTCTTTCTTTACTTTTAGTCTTTATCATAAAAATACCAAAAATATTATCTTATCATCTCTATCAGATCTCACTTTTGCAAGTGGCCGTGAAGGGATTGACAACCCCTTTATCGCGTTGGTTGCAAGGTTCTTATTTGTTTGTGTAGGTACGAGGGACTTGCGTGTGGCCTCCCACTGGATTGATACCTTGGTTCTCAAACACTGAGGGAAATACTTACGCTACTTTACTGCATAACCCTTTCCTATTCAAGGGAAAACCAACGCAGTGCTCAAGAGGTAGCATGATGCGCCTGATTAAGCTTCATTCAACTATTGATTATCAGCCCTCAGCGCGCAGCCACATTGTTTTTTCTGCCTGAGGTTGATCTGTCTATTGAAGCCGTCTACCCCGAGCCTGCAAAGAAGCCACTCCACCTTTAGAATGCTGAGTTTCAAAGCTTCACACAACCAATCGACGGAATTGTTGTCCCCAATGCTGCAACCCCCGCTTATCCTCTGGCTGGAAACATGAGAGTGCCACACCATGCTAACACTGAAGCCACCGCTAGTACAATTGCCCAAAGGCATTGGAAGTGTTCTCGTGTACTCAATGACCGAGAGCTTCTTGCGACATTGCATCAGAAGCAGGATAAGCATCATGACTGGCTAAAGCGTCAGATTCAGAGTCTCTTGGTGGATGTCAATCGCATTCGCAACTTGGCCACCAAGAACTCGTTTGTTGCACATGAAGCTTGTAGGCGGTCCTGGAAGGGCCTCACAATGCTTTGCCCTGAAGAAGATCTTCGGGAAGATGGCTTCACCGAAAGCTTCAAGTTTGACTCCAGGCCTCCTCGGAATGCAAGCTGGCGTCGCACTCTGTCTATTGAAGATTTTGAATATTCGTCTTCGGCTGCAACTGTTGTTGCGAGAGTCGTCGATGAAGAAGACGACGCCACTTCACCGACTTTGTCTGCACTGCATCCTGATACTACGCCAGGCCCGTCTGCACCACCAAACTCCAACGTCGACCCTGCTCCATCATCTACTCCTACTGGGAATGAGTAGATACTCTATGTCTTCAAACCTTTTTCGGCATTACTGACAAAAGGGGGAGAAGCTTATGAGTTGATAGTCTTCAAACAGGTCCTTATGGGTGGTTGCATTAATTTTTGCTAAGTCGTTATAACTCTCGTTGTTTGAACAATTTGGTTTTTGGGTTGTAACAACTTAAACTCGATGGCCGCCTGCTATGTTGTTTTTGCTGCCACTTTGTGATGCGATGATAAAGCCCGCATGAAGCCATTCCGCAAACGTCCATTTTTCATTATGAATGTCATTATCTTCGTTATCTCTTTATATGCATGATGAATTGTCTTCACAAGTTGAAGAGGATCTCCACAAAGTTAAACCTGCCATGTGCATTTGCATTCAAAAGCAAACTACTTATATGCACATCTTCAGGGGGAGCCTTTTGCTACTTATGAAGACAATGCCTTAATCCTTAACTTTCACATACTTTTATCCCCGTTGAAAACTTCAACTAGTTTGTCATCAATCACCAAAAAGGGGGAGATTGTAAGTGCATCTAGTGCCACCCCTAGTTGGTTTTGGAGTATTGACGATAGACTTGGTTGAGGGACTAATGTGTTTGTGAGAATTGCAGGATAACACAGGTAGTAGTCCCTTATTGATTCAGTTTACCTACCAGAGATGACCCCTCAAAATGTGTGAAGACATTGAAGAAAATGGTGGTTTGTGAAGATATTCACAGTGAAGATTATGACATGAGAAGACATTCACGTGAAGACTATGGAGTGCGAAGACTTAGTTGTTTCGTAGTTTCCTTTTCTTCTTTGTTGAGTCATAGGAACCACCGTACTGTTAAGTGGGGTCCAAGTGAACAAAGTCAGAGTGACTGATGTGATGCTCAACCAAATCCTATGTCTTCGAGCGAAGAGAATGAGAGCAAATCTTATCCTGAGTTGGATGAGTCAGCTTTACTTGTAGCCCAAGTCAAGTTGTCGCATGTGTTTGAAATCCAATCGTTGGACACGTGTCGGTTCCTTAGTGACCTAGGGTCATTTCGGACAAATCAGGTCGGGTTGCCTCCTGGCTATAAATAGCCCACCCCCTACACCATAAATTGGTGGCTGCTCAGAGTTAGTGCACGGCTTTTGTCGTTTGAGAGCAACCCACCTCCGAAGCATTTGAGAGAGAGAGAGATCCTTGCGAGGACAAAGCCCAAAACACCCTGAGCCAGAGTGTTAGGCATCACCGAAGTCTTTCTGTCCGCGTGATCTGAAGACTTGTTACACTTGAGGACTGTGAATCCTCCAGTCGGTTAGGCGTCACGTTCTGAGCATCTAAGAGCCATTGTGGATTGCCAGTGAACGAAGTCTGTGAAGGTTTGGAAGTCTACCTTGAAGACTTACCAGGGTGATTGGGCGAGGACTAAGTGTTCTTAGCTCAAGGGGAATAAGGTGAAGACGCGGTCTTCTGAGTTAAATCTCAGCCTCCCTAACCAGACGTACAGTTGTCACAGCAACTAGAACTGGTCTACCAAATCCTTGTCTTCACCAAGCAACTGGTTCTATCCTTCACTTCCTTTTACTTACAGTTTGTCTTCGTGAAGTCATTGCCTGCTTGCATGATCTGAGTGTCTTCACTGCTTGAAGACTGTTAACTGTTTGGCTTCATACCATCTTCCACCCTGATCCATACTACCTAGCTGCTGATAGTCTTCGTGTTTTCACTTCATTGCTTACTTGACTATGGCTTGTCTAGTGTAGTCTACCTTCCGCTGCATATCAATAGGTTCATTTCTACTGTTTGTCTTCAAAGCCCCCGTGTTTTGAAGACTTTCATAAAAATCGCCTATTCACCCCCCCCCCCCCCCTCTAGTCGATAACTAGCACTTTCAGTTCCGTGTCATATTCTCCCCCTCCCGCAACCTCTCTTCCCGGGGTTCACGGTCATTGAGTTTGCCGAACATGGAGAAGACAGGACGTGGAACACTGATGGCTCCACGGCCGGCGAAGATTTAGACTAGGTTAAAAAAAGTATCGTCCGCTATTGTTTGTTTGAAATATGTCAAAAATGTAATTTTTGGTCTGAATTAAATGAAAATCACCTGGTTTGCATGAAAATGATTTGGTTTGTTCAAATTTCATATAAAATGTATGAGAATGTTGAGGTACTTGGTTAGATGGTCGGCTTCCATATCACTGTCCGTGAACAAATAGAGTGTCTGTTTTAGGAGTCATAGTTGAAGATGCACGGAAGTCATACGTGCTTGTATCCTAGCTTCCGGCTTCGCACGGTAGTACCCCCTCTGTCCTAAATTACTTGTCACAGAAATGGATATATCTAGACGTATTTTAGTTTTATATACATCAATTTCTATCCCTTTCTGTGATAAGTAATTCTGGATGGAGGGGGCATGTAGCTTCTTTACTTGAAACTTCTTTTGCGGGGTAGCTTCTTTCTTAATTAGATGATACCCTGCGTGTTGCTGCGGGAATCGGTTGCAATATATTTCGATAATATTTGATTGTATGGAATATATAAATATTTAGATTAGTAACTTGTGAACCAAATTAAAAATGTATACGACTTAGTTGTAAAATAGTTTTAAATTATTTATAGAATATAAGTAGAATAATAGAATGAAAAATGTTTCCCATGCATGGTTGCATGTAGTGGTTGGTCTTTCCCATGCATGGTTTCTTGTTGAGGTGAGTTTTATCCTATTTATAATTGTACGGTGATGTAGCGTGCTTGCATGTTGAGATAAATAAGTAAGTGAGGATGAATCTCCTAGATATATAGGATTGCCTTGTGTTGGCCTCACCGGATCAATTGCGTGCACAGTGCTAGTAGGAGTCCTCCGTGGTCACTCTCGCCACGGCCTTTTCCGTGGATCGATCCCAGCATGCAGCCAGCTTCAATTCCAGCCAGCCAGCATGTTGATCGTCTCGTCCAAAAGCCCAGGTTCGAAATTACTCGTACGCACCAGGGCAGTGCTTCCTGTTTGTTGCGCCTATAATACAAAATAGCTGCTCCTAGTTGCTGCCCGCTCAATAACTACAGGATCTTCAAGTAGATCGCGTCCTTGTCGCAAAAGCCAGGTTAGCCAGGGGCAGCTGTTCCCGTTGGCCACACAATCTGCTGAGAGGCAGGAGTAGGACAGCTAGAGGGATCCCGCAAGTACGTTTGGTCAAAGATACTCGTGGCTCCAGTATGTTCAGTCCGTGGTGTTTAAACAATCCATGGGCTAATGCGGTTGCATGATGATGGGTCGTTTGTAGTTTGTTCGATCATGTAGCTAGGGATGAGCTGCCAACCTCCAAACCGCCTGAATTTCAGGAGGCATGCAATACGATTGACCAGAAAATATGTGCGTGTGTTTTAAGTATTCCTCGAGTACCAAACATGTATCGTGTTCTTTATTTGGTGTACGAGCTCCGGGGATTCTTTAGCCTTATCGGTGTTGTGCCGCACGAGTCACCAGTTAATGGCGCCACCAAACCATCGACCAATTAGCCTTTGATTTGATTAATCCCTCCATCCGCTGACCCGTACTGCTCTGTGCGTACGTACTACGTGCTGGATGGAAATGGCGAAACGTGTGCGATGACGATGGGTGTACGACCAGGTGCGATGCATCTCGTTTGAATCTAAGTAGTTGGATTTGCACAAATGCACTTGTGAGTCCCCTTTTCCGCTACAAAGGTGCGGCGCATTTGTTCGGAGTAGGTACAGACAGGCCTCACCGTCAGTTTGAATAGGACCCCTCCAAACCACCCCATCTATGTATGTTACAGAGACAACAGAGAAGCCGACTCCAAAAAAAAAACAGAGTTCCTTTGTCTCCCGTTGGCACCGTCGCCGGTCCGCATCGTCTCCGATGGCCCTAGGGCCATGGGACGCGGTGGATCCTAAACCCTTGCCTGCGGAAGGCTTCATTTTTAGATGTTTCTCTTGGTTTTGTTAGGGTCGTCGTTAGGTTTAGGTGGTATAGTGGTTGTAACTTTTATTATTTTTATCTTTGATGTACTACCATGATTAAAGATGAATATATCAAAAAAATTCATGAAGAAAAATAGAACAGAGAAGTTTGGTCCTTTCCCTCATTGCATTTGATTGGAGCCCATGGTCTCGTGCTACTAGCATGGATATGGAAACACTTACTAAATACTCATTCTCATACTATTCTCCTCCCTCTGCCTCTGTCCCTTTTTGGGTGTGAACCAGTGATCGGAAGAGGAGGAGAGCATTGGGATGAGACGAAGGGGATGGCTGTTAGCACAATTCTTCCTGGCCTAAAATGGTCCGAACAGCCTCCCCTCATCTTTAGGTGGCTTGTCTCTGTTCACCACACATGATAAAAAGGCCAAGGAAGCTAGCAGCAATGATCTTAGTGGAGGGCCCTGCCCCCAAGCTCTACTAGCAGCTAGCGATCGATAGGCAAACCTTTTCCCGCTCACCATCTCCCATCTGCATCTCCACGTCCGTCCCCGGTCACTTTCTCGTTTTTATTATTATCACCACTGCATGATCCTGTATGCATGCGAGAGCATAAAGCTCATCCGAAGAGAGTGGGGAGAAAGAGCAATCTGTCTACCTGAGATTGAGGGTCTTGACAGGCTTACCATGTTTTCATCTTCACAATCAACAAGGATGTTAATTAGGGTCTAGGACGATTATCCTGAGCTTAACTTGTGACCTAACCCCATCCAGTCATTTTCAGCTCACAGTGCTCTCTTGAATGAAAATAACAATAGAAATATCAAATGTGCTGAAAATGATGTGATGTGTCTGTGGGGACAGTTAATCACAGACGGGAAGGAAAATTAAAATTATTTAACTACATCTCCCCTCTGATGCCGCCTCCGGTTTCTTTCACACCGCGCGCACTATTTATCTTTTGAACATCACATCGCGGCATGAAAGTGACGCACAACTTGAGCGAGGCAGGAAAACATAATTATTCTTTTGCAGTGGTAAGCAAAGACTAGCTCTCCTAGTCTATTGCGAGTTAGGCGTAATTGGAGGAACATCCTTAGTTGCATTATGCAAGTAATCCAGATTAGACACGTGGCGCGTCTCCAGGAGAATACCCGCTCAAAGTATGCTTTACATCTCCATCACTTGGGCATTAAGACACGTACTTAATCCAGCCTCTCTCTCCTGACGTGTTCCTCAATGCTAGCTAGCTAATCCAGTGGATTCCATCAACCCACATAGAGGGGCATTTTAAATCCGGACACCATCAAGCCAAAAGCAAACTAGTACGAATCTTTAAATAGACGGATAAACATATATATGTAGGTCCTGGACAATGATTTGTTTTGCCACTAAACTTGGACTTAGCAGCTGGTTAATTACCATGCATGTATCTATGTAGGTTTCCTTTGGGAGCTATCCAAGCAGGCTCGATAATTTTGTAGGAGCTTGCTACTACATGTATGTATGGATGGGGTAGTAAAGTACTCCCTTCGGTTCTTTTTACTCTGCATATAAAATTTATGTCAAATCAAACTTCGAAAGTTTGATCAAATTTATGTTGAAAAATATCAGCATCTACAATACCACATATATAATATGAAACTACATTCTATCATAAGTCTAATGATGCTGAATTGGCATGGTATTGTGAATGTTAGTACTTTTTCTATAAGTTTGATCAAATTAGAGATACTTCAACTTCAGGCAAAACTTGTATGCAGACTAAAAATGACCGAAGAGAGTACAAAATGGTTAAAAGAGCTAGCTACCATTGGTCTCGATGATCTCTTGGATCTAGTACATGTCCTAACCGTGGATCAGATTAACATTTGTATCCTCATGGATGCATGTGAAAGCAACAAATACTAGTATCATATGTGTATAACCTTTATGGGAGCTAAGGGCATCTTCAATGCAAACCCCTCAAACTAACACCATAAATGTCTGTGAACACGTCCACACTGTGTCTGCAGACAAAATTGGGGAGGGAGCCATCCAACTCTAATGCTGGAGGTGGTCGTCCGTGTCTGTGTGGTTCGCCAGTGCGAGCACTCGACGGTAAGACTCTCTCAGTGTGTTGCGACCTCCTCATCCGTCGGCGATCTCCACCATGTGAGCGGCCCAGCTACCCGGCAAAGAGGGGGGAGGACGGAGTGTGTGGGCATGTGTTAGCTCACTAGTAGAAAAAGGGTCAAATGTGAGACACATTAGTTTCGGTTTGCATTTGAGCCGGCACTAGCCGGCACTAATGTGTCCATTAGTGCCGGTTCAAACGGCTAGGTGGGAGGAGATCTTTAGTACCGGTTCAGTGCAAATCTTTACTACCGGTTCATGCCACGAACCGGTACTAAAGAGGCAGTGGCCCGGCCAGCACCTTTAGTACCGGTTCGTGGCATGAACCAGTAGTAAAGAGGTTGTGGCAGGCTGTTTTTAGTCCCACCTCGCTCCCCTAGCAAGATTTTTACCACCTTCCATATGTTACTTCTCAAACTATCACAAGCACTTGGTCTTCATTGAACTCTATGTATAGAATTTGTGGTCGCAATATGAGTCTTCACCGGTTTCTAAACCGTTGAGGACTCATATTGACAATTCAGATTGTACACAAAAAGATCATTGATAATCAATGTATTTTTATGTATATTTTTACATGTTTACGCCCTCACTCTCTCCACTCACTCGGTCTCCCCCTCAATCCCCCGCGCCGGTCCTCCCCCGCCGGCCGCCCCTCACTCTCTCCACTCACTTCAAAACTGGACGCACTTCGTGTACAAACTGGACAATCTCTTTCAGAGTATCAGGGTTTCGGACGAGAACTCATCTGTTACACGGGCACTTCAATGTTTTTTAAACTTATTTGAACTCCAGACTATTTTTGCGTTCAGTATGCAGCATTCAAAGCGACGTCATCAATTTCCAACACGTTCTGACATCATTTGCTGTTTTTCAATCATTTACCGATTTGTTTAAAGAGCTAAATGACCGTGAAATTGAGAATCACTACAAAATGAACTATGAAAATATTGGAACTTGGCATGGTATCATCATTTCACCCGCATAGCATGCGCAAAAGAGTAGAGAGGGTCACGGCGAAAACTGGACGCACTTCGTGTACAAACTGGACAATCTCTTTCGGAGTATCAGGGTTTCGGACGAGAACTCATCTGTTACACGGGCACTTCAATGTTTTTTAAACTTATTTGAACTCCAGACTATTTTTGCGTTCAGTATGCAGCATTCAAAGCGACGTCATCAAGTTCCAACACGTTCTGACATCATTTGCTGTTTTTCAGTCATTTAACGATTTGTTTAGAGAGCTAAATGACCGTGAAATTGAGAATCGCTACAAAATGAACTCTGATAATGTTGGAACTTGGCATGGTATCATCATTTCACCCGCATAGCTGTTGGGGATCGTAGCAGAAATTAAAAAATTTCTACGCATCACCAAGATCAATCTATGGAGTCATCTAGCAACGAGAGAGAGGCGTGCATCTACATACCCTTGTAGATCGCGAGCGGAAGCGTTCAAGTGAACGGGGTTGATGGAGTCGTACTCGTCGTGATCCAAATCACTGATGACCGAGCGCCGAACGGACGGCACCTCCGCGTTCAACACACGTACGGTTGGGGAAGACGTCTCCTCCTTCTTGATCCAGCAAGGGGGAAGGAGAGGTTGATGGAGATCCAGCAGCACGACGGCGTGGTGGTGGAAGTAGCGGGGATCTCGGCAGGGCTTCGCCAAGCTCAACGAGAGGGAGAGGTGTCACGGGAGGGAGAGGGAGGTGCCAGGGGCTGTGGTGCGGCTGCCCTCCCTCCCCCCTCCTATATATAGGCCTCCTGGGGGGCGCCGGCCCTGGGAGATCTGATCTCCAAGAGGGGCGGCGGCCAAGGGGTGGCTTCCCCCCCAAGCCAAGTGGGGGGCGCCCCCACCCCTAGGGTTTCCAACCCTAGGCGCAGGGGGAGGCCCAAGGGGGGGCGCCAGCCATCCAGGGGCTGGTTCCCCTCCCACTTCAGCCCATGGGGCCCTCCGGGATAGGTGGCCCCACCCGGTGGTCCCGGTACAATACCGGTAACCCCCGGAAACTTTCCCGGTGGTCGAAACTGGACTTCCTATATATAATTCTTCACCTCCGGACCATTCCGGAACTCCTCGTGACGTCCGGGATCTCATCCGGGACTCCGAACAACTTTCGGGTTACCGCATACTAATATCTCTACAACCCTAGCGTCACCGAACCTTAAGTGTGTAGACCCTACGGGTTCGGGAGACATGCAGACATGACCGAGACGACTCTCCGGTCAATAACCAACAGCGGGATCTGGATACCCATGTTGGCTCCCACATGTTCCATGATGATCTCATCGGATGAACCACGATGTCGAGGATTCAATCAATCCCGTATACAATTCTCTTTGTCAATCGATACGTTACTTGCCCGAGATTCGATCGTCGGTATCCCAATACCTTGTTCAATCTCGTTACCGGCAAGTCACTTTACTCGTACCGTAATGCATGATCCCGTGACCAACCACTTGGTCACTTTGAGCTCATTATGATGATGCATTACCGAGTGGGCCCAGAGATACCTCTCCGTCATACGGAGTGACAAATCACAGTCTCGATCCGTGTCAACCCAACAGACACTTTCAGAGATACCTGTAGCGTACCTTTATAGTCACCCAGTTATGTTGTGACGTTTGGTACACCCAAAGCACTCCTACGGCATCCGGGAGTTACACGATCTCATGGTCTAAGGAAATGATACTTGACATTGGAAAAGCTCTAGCAAACGAACTACACGATCTTGTGCTATGCTTAGGATTGGGTCTTGTCCATCACATCATTCTCCTAATGATGTGATCCCGTTATCAATGACATCCAATGTCCATAGTCAGGAAACCATGACTATCTGTTGATCAACGAGCTAGTCAACTAGAGGCTTACTAGGTACACGTTGTGGTCTATGTATTCACACATGTATTACGATTTCCGGATAACACAATTATAGCATGAACAATAGACAATTATCATGAACAAGGAAATATAATAATAACCATTTTATTATTGCCTCTAGGGCATATTTCCAGTAGTCTCCCACTTGCACTAGAGTCAATAATCTAGTTACATTGTGATGAATCGAACACCCATAGAGTTCTGGTGTTGATCATGTTTTACTCTAGGGAGAGGTTTAGTCAACGGATCTGCTACATTCAGGTCCGTATGTACTTTACAAATATCTATGTCTCCATTTTGAACATTTTCACGAATGGAGTTGAAGCGACGTTTGATATGCCTGGTCTTCCTGTGAAACCTGGGCTCCTTGGCAAGGGCAATAGCTCCAGTGTTGTTATAGAAGAGAGTCATCGGGCCCGACGCATTGGGAATCACCCCTAGGTCGGTAATGAACTCCTTTATCCAGATTGCTTCTTGTGCTGCCTCTGAGGCCGCCATGTACTCCGCTTCACATGTAGATCCCGCCACGATGCTTTGCTTGCAACTGCACCAGCTTACTGCCCCACCATTCAAAATATACATGTATCCGGTTTGTGACTTAGAGTCATCCAGATCTGTGTCGAAGCTGGCATCGACGTAACCCTTTACGACGAGCTCTTCGTCACCTCCATAAACGAGAAACATATCCTTAGTCCTTTTCAGGTACTTCAGGATATTCTTGACCGTTGTCCAGTGTTCCATGCCGGGATTACTTTGGTACCTTCCTACCAAACTTACGGCAAGGTTTACATCAGGTCTGGTACACAGCATGGCATACATAATAGACCCTATGGCCGAGGCATAGGGGATGACACTCATCTTTTCTCTATCTTCTGCCGTGGTCGGGCATTGAGCCGTGCTCAATTGCACACCTTGCAATACAGGCAAGGACCCCTTCTTGGACTGATCCATATTGAACTTCTTCAATATCTTGTCAAAGTACGTACTCTGTGAAAGACCAATGAGGCGTCTTGATCTATCTTTATAGATCTTGATGCCTAATATATAAGCAGCTTCTCCAAGGTCCTTCATTGAAAAACACTTATTCAAATAGGCCTTTATACTTTCCAAGAATTCTATATCATTTCCCATCAATAGTATGTCATCCACATATAATATGAGAAATGCTACAGAGCTCCCACTCACTTTCTTGTAAACACAGGCTTCTCCATAAGTCTGTGTAAAACCAAACGCTTTGATCATCTCATCAAATCGAATGTTCCAACTCCGAGATGCTTGCACCAGCCCATAGATGGAGCGTTGCAGCTAGCATACCTTGTTAGCATTCTTAGGATCGACAAAACCTTCCGGCTGCATCATATACAATTCTTCCTTAAGGAAGCCGTTAAGGAATGCCGTTTTGACGTCCATTTGCCATATCTCATAATCATAGAATGCGGCAATTGCTAACATGATTCGGACGGACTTCAGCTTCGCTACGGGTGAGAAAGTCTCATCGTAGTCAACCCCTTGAACTTGTCGATAACCCTTAGCGACAAGTCGAGCCTTATAGATGGTCACATTACCATCCGCGTTTGTCTTCTTCTTAAAGATCCATTTATTTTCTATGGCTCGCCGATCATCGGGCAAGTCATTCAAAGTCCATACTTCATTTTCATACATGGATCCTATCTCGGATTTCATGGCTTCCAGCCATTTGTCGGAATCTGGGCCCGCCATTGCTTCTTCATAGTTCGAAGGTTCACCGTTGTCTAACAACATGATTTCCAGGACAGGGTTGCCGTACCACTCTGGTGCGGAACGTGTCCTTGTGGACCTACGAAGTTCAGAAGTAACTTGATCCGAAGCTTCATGATCATCATCATTAACTTCCTCCCCAGTCGGTGTAGGCACCACAGGAACATCTTCCCGCGCTGCGCTACTTTCCGGTTCGGAAGGGGTGACTATCACCTCATCAAGTTCCACTTTCCTCCCACTTATTTCTTTCGAGAGAAACTCTTTCTCCAGAAAGGACCCGTTCTTGGCAACGAAGATCTTGCTTTCGGATCTGAGGTAGAAGGTATACCCAATGGTTTCCTTAGGGTATCCTATGAAGACGCATTTTTCCGATTTGGGTTCGAGCTTTCCAGGTTGAAGTTTCTTGACATAAGCATCGCATCCCCAAACTTTTAGAAACGACAGCTTAGGTTTCTTCCCAAACCATAATTCATACGTTGTCGTCTCAACGGATTTCGACGGAGCCCTATTTAAAGTGAATGCGGCAGTCTCTAAAGCATAGCCCCAAAATGAGAGCGGTAGATCGGTAAGATCGCACCATATCCAATAGAGTGCGATTACGACGTTCGGACACACCGTTACGCTGAGGTGTTCCAGGCGGCGTGAGTTGTTAAACGATTCCACATTTCCTTAAGTGCGTACCAAATTCGTGACTTAAATATTCTCCCCCACGATCTGATCGTAAGAACTTTATTTTCCTGTCACGTTGATTATCAACCTCACTCTGAAATTCCTTGAACTTTTCAAAGGTCTCAGACTTGTGTTTCATTAGGTAGACATACCCATATCTACTCAAGTCATCAGTGAGAGTGAGAACATAACGATAGCCTCCGCGAGCCTCAATACTCATTGGACCGCACACATCGGTATGTATGATTTCCAATAAGTTGGTTGCTCGCTCCATTGTTCCGAAGAACGGAGTCTTGGTCATCTTACCCATGAGGCATGGTTCGCACGTGTCAAATGATTCGTAATCAAGAGACTCCACAAGTCCATCTGCATGGAGCTTCTTCATGCGCTTGACACCAATGTGACCAAGGCGGCAGTGCCACAAGTATGTGGGACTATCGTTATCAACTTTACATCTTTTGGTATTCACACTATGAATATGTGTAACATCATGTTCGAGATTCATTAAGAATAAACCATTGACCAGCGGGGCATGACCATAAAACATATCTCTCATATAAATAGAACAACCATTATTCTCGGATTTAAATGAGTAGCCATCTCGCATTAAACGAGATCCTGATACAATGTTCATGCTCAAAGCTGGCACTAAATAACAATTATTGAGGTTTAAAACTAATCCCATAGGTAAATGTAGAGGTAGCGTGCCGACGGCGATCACATCGACCTTGGAACCATTCCCGACGCGCATCGTCACCTCGTCCTTCGCCAGTCTCCGCTTATTCCGCAGCTCCTGTTTTGAGTTACAAATATGAGCAACCGCACCGGTATCAAATACCCAGGAGCTACTACGAGTACTGGTAAGGTACACATCAATTACATGTATATCACATATACCTTTGGTGTTGCCGGCCTTCTTGTCCGCTAAGTATTTGGGGCAGTTCCGCTTCCAGTGACCACTTCCCTTGCAATAAAAGCACTCAGTCTCAGGCTTGGGTCCATTCTTTGGCTTCTTCCCGGCAACTGGCTTACCGGGCGCGGCAACTCCCTTGCCGTCCTTCTTGAAGTCCTTCTTACCCTTGCCTTTCTTGAACTTAGTGGTTTTATTCACCATCAACACTTGATGTTCCTTTTTGATCTCCACCTCCGCTGATTTTTGCATTGAATATACCTCAGGAATGGTCTTTTCCATCCCCTGCATATTGAAGTTCATCACAAAGCTCTTGTAGCTCGGTGGAAGCGACTGAAGGATTCTGTCAATGACCGCGTCATTCGGGAGATTAACTCCCAGCTGAGACAAGCGGTTGTGTAACCCAGACATTTTGAGTATGTGCTCACTGACAGAACTATTTTCCTCCATTTTACAACTGAAGAACTTGTCGGAGACTTCATATCTCTCTACCTGGGCATGAGCTTGGAAAACCATTTTCAGCTCTTCGAACATCTCATATGCTCCGTGTTTCTCAAAACGCTTTTGGAGTCCCGGTTCTAAGCTGTAAAGCATGCCGCACTAAACGAGGGAGTAATCATCAGCACATGATTGCCAAGCGTTCATAACGTCTTGGTTCTCTGGGATGGGTGCGTCACCTAGCGGTGCTTCTAGGACATAATCTTTCTTGGCAGCTATGAGGATGATCCTCAGGTTCCGGACCCAGTCCGTATAGTTGCTGCCATCATCTTTCAGCTTGGTTTTCTCTAGGAACGCGTTGAAGTTGAGGGCAACGTGGGCCATTTGATCTACAAGACATATTGTAAAGATTTTAGACTAACTCCCACTCAGATAGACATCCCTCCAGTCATCTAAGTGAAACATGATCCGAGTCAACTAGGCCGTGTCTGATCATCACGTGAGACGGACTAGTCAACATCGGTGAACATCTTCATGTTGATCGTATCTTCTATACGACTCATGCTCGACCTTTTGGTCTTCCGTGTTCCGAGGCCATGTCTGTACATGCTAGGCTCGTCAAGTCAACCTAAGTGTATTGCGTGTGTAAATCTGGCTTACACCCGTTGTATTCGAACGTTAGAATCTATCACACCCGATCATCACGTGGTGCTTCGAAACAATGAACCTTCGCAACGGTGCACAGTTAGGGGGAACACTTTCTTGAAATTATTGCGAGGGATCATCTTATTTAAGCTACCGTCGTTCTAAGCAAATAAGATGTAAAACATGATAAACATCACATGCAATCAAATAGTGACATGATATGGCCAATATCATTTTGCTCCTTTTGATCTCCATCTTCGGGGCGCCATGATCATCTTCGTCACCGGCATGACACCATGATCTCCATCATCATGATCTCCATCATCGTGTCTTCATGAAGTTTGTCACGCCAACGATTACTTCTACTTCTATGGCTAACGTGTTTAGCAATAAAGTAAAGTAATTTACATGGCGTTATTCAATGACACGCAGGTCATACAAAAATAAAGACAACTCCTATGGCTCCTGCCGGTTGTCATACTCATCGACATGCAAGTCGTGATTCCTATTACAAGAACATGATCAATCTCATACATCACATATATTTCATTCATCACATCCTTTTGGCCATATCACATCACAAGGCATATGCTGCAAAAACAAGTTAGACGTCCTCTAATTGTTGTTGCAAGTTTTTACGTGGCTTCTATAGGTTTCTAGCAAGAACGTTTCTTACCTACGTAAAACCACAACGTGATATGCCAATTTCTATTTACCCTTCATAAGGACCCTTTTCATCGAATCCGTTCCGACTAAAGTGGGAGAGACAGACACCCGCTAGCCACCTTATGCAACTAGTGCATGTCAGTCGGTGGAACCTGTCTCACGTAAGCGTACGTGTAAGGTCGGTCCGGGCTGCTTCATCCCACGATGCCGCCGAAACAAGATAAGACTAGTAGTGGCAAGAAAATTGACAACATCTACGCCCACAACAAGTTTGTGTTCTACTCGTGCATAGAAACTACGCATAGACCTAGCTCATGATGCCACTGTTGGGGATCGTAGCAGAAATTAAAAAATTTCTACGCATCACCAAGATCAATCTATGGAGTCATCTAGCAACGAGAGGAGAGGAGTGCATCTACATACCCTTGTAGATCGCGAGCGGAAGCGTTCAAGTGAACGGGGTTGGTGGAGTCGTACTCGTCGTGATCCAAATCACCGATGACCGAGCGCCGAACGGACGACACCTCCGCGTTCAACACACGTACGGTTGGGGAAGACGTCTCCTCCTTCTTGATCCAGCAAGGGGGAAGGAGAGGTTGATGGAGATCCAGCAGCACGACGGCGTGGTGGTGGAAGTAGCGGGGATCTCGGCAGGGCTTCGCCAAGCTCAACGAGAGGGAGAGGTGTCACGGGAGGGAGAGGGAGGCACCAGGGGCTGTGGTGCGGCTGCCCTCCCTCCCCCCTCCTATATATAGGCCTCCTGGGGGGGCGCCGGCCCTGGGAGAACTGATCTCCAAGGGGGGCGGCGGCCAAGGGGTGGCTTCCCCCCCAAGCCAAGTGGGGGGCGCCCCCACCCCTAGGGTTTCCAACCCTAGGCGCAGGGGGAGGCCCAAGGGGGGGCGCGCCAGCCCTCCAGGGGCTGGTTCCCCTCCCACTTCAGCCCATGGGGCCCTCCGGGATAGGTGGCCCCACCCGGTGGTCCCGGTACAATACCGGTAACCCCCGGAAACTTTCCCGGTGGCCGAAACTGGACTTCCTATATATAATTCTTCACCTCCGGACCATTCCGGAACTCCTCGTGACGTCCGGGATCTCATCCGGGACTCCGAACAACTTTCGGGTTACCGCATACTAATATCTCTACAACCCTAGTGTCACCGAACCTTAAGTGTGTAGACCATACGGGTTCGGGAGACATGCAGACATGACCGAGACGACTCTCCGATCAATAACCAACAGCGGGATCTGGATACCCATGTTGGCTCCCACATGTTCCACGATGATCTCATCGGATGAACCACGATGTCGAGGATTCAATCAATCCCATATACAATTCCCTTTGTCAATCGGTACGTTACTTGCCCGAGATTCGATCGTCGGTATCCCAATACCTTGTTCAATCTCGTTACCGGCAAGTCACTTTACTCGTACCGTAATGCATGATCCCGTGACCAACCACTTGGTCACTTTGAGCTCATTATGATGATGCATTACCGAGTGGGCCCAGAGATACCTCTCCGTCATACGGAGTGACAAATCACAGTCTCGATCCGTGTCAATCCAACAGACACTTTCAGAGATACCTGTAGCGTACCTTTATAGTCACCCAGTTACGTTGTGACGTTTGGTACACCCAAAGCACTCCTACGGCATCCGGGAGTTACACGATCTCATGGTCTAAGGAAATGATACTTGACATTGGAAAAGCTCTAGCAAACGAACTACACGATCTTGTGCTATGCTTAGGATTGGGTCTTGTCCATCACATCATTCTCCTAATGATGTGATCCCGTTATCAATGACATCCAATGTCCATAGTTAGGAAACCATGACTATCTGTTGATCAACGAGCTAGTCAACTAGAGGCTTACTAGGGACACGTTGTGGTCTATGTACTCACACATGTATTACGATTTCCGGATAACACAATTATAGCATGAACAATAGACAATTATCATGAACAAGGAAATATAATAATAACCATTTTATTATTGCCTCTAGGGCATATTTCCAACAATAGCATGCGCAAAAGAGTAGAGAGGGTCACGGCGAAAACTGGACGCACTTTGTCTACAAACTGGACAATCTCTTTCGGAGTATCAGGGTTTCGGACGAGAACTCATCTGTTACACGGGCACTTCAATGTTTTTTAAACTTAATTGAACTCCAGACTATTTTTGCGTTCAGTATGCAGCATTCAAAGCGACGTCATCAATTTCCAACACATTCTGACATCATTTGCTGTTTTTCAGTTATTTGCCAATTTGTTTAGAGAGCTAAATGACCGTGAAATTGAGAATCACTACAAAATGCAGAAAATAAATAAAACAGAAAAGAAAAAACTATATAAAAAATTACTCAAAAATAAATAGAAGAAAATAAATAATGCAGAAAAGATAAAAACTATATAAAAAATTGTTGGGGCGCTGCCCAGTGGGCCTGCCAGACCTAGGGTGTGCAAATTCAGGCCCAGAAGGGCCAGCAGGCTCACAGGGTAGCGTGCCATAGTTTGGCCCAGAAGCCTGCTATATAGAGAAGTTCGAAGGATCAGCCGCGGCTGGGTTTATAAACCAGTGCGGCTGCCCTTCGCTCGGCGAGGTGGGACTAAATATTGTGCACCGTGGGTGGCAGCGCACAACCATTAGTACCGGTTGGTGGCTCCAACCGGTACTAATGCGTGGGCCTTTGGTACCGGTTGCAGTCACGAACCGGTACTAAAGGGGGCCATGTCCCGCCGCTTGACCTAGCGAAAATTGGCCTTTAGTACCGGTTGGTGGCTCCAACCGGTACTAAAGGCCCCTCATATATATATATGGCACTTACGAAAATTTCAGTTTCATCGACCACCACTTCTTCTCCAACTTCGCGCGACATCACCGCCGCCGCCGCGCCGTCGCCCATCGCGCGCCGCCCTCGCCGCCCTCGCCGCCCCGTACTACGTCGCCGTCTCGATCGCGTCGTCGCCCCCGGCCCGCCGCCCGTCGTCGCCGTCCCCGTCGCGTCGCCGTCTCGCGCCGCCGCCCGTACGCCGCCGCCCCCCGCTCGTACACACACACAGAGACACACACACACACACACATTTTTTTTACTTATTTTCTGTTTTCTGTTGTTTAGATTAATGTTAGATGAATTACGTAGATAAGAATGTTAGAATGTTAATGTTAGATGAATTAGATGGAAAAGTTGTTAAATATTAATGCCAATTGTTAGATGAATTAGCTAAATATTAATTAGGTATATATATGAGATTTGAACTAGTTGAATTAATATAACTAGTTTATTTTTAGTATGAAAATTAATAGAACTAGTTTATTTTTAGTAAGAAAATTTAGGTATATGAGATTATTTGAACTAGTTGAATTAATATAACTAGTTTATTTTTAGTAAGTGCTTAGTTGAATATAACTAGTTTATTTTTAGTAAGAAAATTTAGGTACATGAGATTTGATGATCTAATTAAAATATTACTATATATAGCTACTTTATATATTTTAGTAAGAAAATTAATAGAACTAGTTTATTTTTAGTAAATTCTTAGTTGAATTAATAGAACTAGTTTATTTTTATTAAGAAAATTTAGATATCTGAGATTTGATGATCTAATTAAAATATTACTATATATAGCTACTTTATATATTTTAGTAAGAAAATTAATAGAACTAGTTTATTTTTAGTAAATCTTAGTTGAATTAGCTAGTTGAATTAATAGAACTAGTTTATTTTTACTAAAAAAATTAGATATATGAGGTTTGATGATCTAATTAAAATATTACTATATAGAACTAGCTACTTTATTTTAGTAAGAAAATTAATAGAACAAGTTTATTTTTAGTAAATGCGTAGTTGAATTAATAGAACTAGTTGAATTAATAGAAGTAGTTGAATTAGTTGAATTAATAGAACTAGTAACTGTTTAATGTTTCACCTGTATGAACAGAGGAAATGTCGTCTGACGACGGAAAAGATTTCATTATGTGCGAATATTGTGAAGACCAGCGCGGCCTATGCGACGGAAATTTCCTTGTTGATGATAGGCGCTTCAGCATCAAGCTAGATGAGACATTCGAAGTGGATACAGTAAGTCACAACGACAAGTCTTTTTTCGTAATTAAGCATGACTTATATATGCTTCATTTGCTTCAACTTATAATTTTAAATTTTCACTATTCTACTAGCGCATCCCCTGCCATGCAAGAATTTTTGTCTTGGATAAGATAGGTTTCAGTGCTATGGAAACTATGCAGGTAAAGAGAGTTTACCTGAAGACCGAGCATGGTTATACTTTCAACGTCAAATTATACAATGCAGACACGTACACCTATTTTGAATGCAAAACTTGGCAAGCACTATGCAAGGCTTATGCATTTGAGCCTGATATGGTTATCACCTTTGATATTCGTCCGGAAGATGATATTGAAGGTAATAGAGACATCTGGGTCGATGTGCAGACGCCTCCAGTTCTACCATTATGTGAGTTTCTCAACCATATTTATGTCTTTGATATTGTTTATTCAAAAATAGTTGACAACTAATTTCTATTGACAGCTTATTTCCATTCAAGCAAACATATCCGGCGCTTGGTAGACAGGACCTACTACTGTCCCGGAGCTGAACTAAACTGCGAGGAGATAAGTCATTATGTTTCATGGCTTGAGGATCTTCATACTGTCAAGACAAATTTTCTTCCTGCACTTAGAAATGTTAGTACTCAAAACGTGCGACCAATAGTGATCGTATTGAACTACGGTCACATCTATTTAGGAAAGATGGTAAGATTTTTACTATTATTTGTCCTCAGTACATCTTTTGCATACATTATTTTTTTTGCTAAATATTCATTGCTAAGTATATTAATTACTATACGATGTTCTTCAACAGGGACTCCCGATGACAGTTGTGCAGTGGATCGAGACTAAAGGTCACATGTCAATGGTTAGCTTACGGCCAAGATATCCTACATTGCACATGAGTGCATTCAGGATTTCTAAAAGCGATGAATGCTTAATAGTGAAAGATTGGAGCAAAATTGTTAACGATCCCAGAGAAGTACTAGGGGGCAGCAATGAGAAGCGCGGCCCACGATTAGGAGACAGGTTCATCTGCATGCTCCAGTATGATGAATCAGGAGAGCTATACATGTTCTATGCTATTTTACCTGAGAGAGAGCAGCAGGAGTGATTTAGCTAGTTCATGCTCTTAGTACTTGTCCTCTCATGTTCGTGTTCTTCATCCTGAACTTAATCTCAAAGAGTGATTTGCTTTTGTGGTGTTATGAACGCTTATAATATCATAACCATGTTGAACTCGATGATATCTTTGCTTCTGGTACAAGTGAATGTTTCTTCTTTAAGCTAGTGTTGGTGGTGATTAGATAGCGGTAATGACTATGATGATTAAACAGTGGTAATGACGACTATGATGATTTTTAGCTAGCTAGTATACTGTTGTTGATGATATGATGCAAGAGTTTTTATATTAATATGATGATGCTGATGATGATGAGTTATTATATCATTTATGAAAGAAACCGCAGATTAGTTTCAGCTGGATGGATCCTAGCTAAGTGATCAAGTATATGCCATATCCATATTATACTTGATCACCTTATTTAGGTGATCAAGTATAATATGGATATGGCATATACTTGATCACTTAGCTAGGATCCATCCAGCTGAAACTAATCTGCGGTTTCTTTCATAAATGATATAATAACTCATCATCATCAGCATCATCATATTAATATAAAAACTCTTGCATCATATCATCAACAACAGTATACTAGCTAGCTAAAAATCATCATCAAGTATAATATGGATATGGCATATACTTGATCACTTAGCTAGGATCCACATACATCCAGTCGAAACTAATCTGCGATACTTTCACCTAATGATTTAACAACTCATTATAATGTAAAATAATCACTAAATTAAATTGAAAACACAAAACTAAAGAGAAAATAAAAAATAAAACCAAAACACCCCAAACATTTAGTATCGGTTGGTGTTACCAACCGGTACTAATGTCCTACACGCACCCGGGCCTGGCTCGTGCCACGTGGTGGCACTTTAGCGCCGGTTCGTGATAAACCGGTACTAAAGGGGGGGGCTTTAGTCCCCACTCTTTAGTGCCGGTTGTGGAACCGGCACTAAAGGCCCTTACGAACCGGCGCTAAAGCCCGGTTCTGCACTAGTGGCTTTTCGTTGGTCAAGGAGATGTCCGGACTCCCGCATAGCTCCCTCGCGGATGTTGCCTGGATACCGGATTTAGGACAAGCAGACCGGTCCACAGACATTCAGGGGACCCCGTTGGATGACAAAATTTGTTCAGACATATACAAGGGCCTTGAGGGTCCAATTTGGAGACACCCCAAGAGCTTCATGATAACTATTCTAATTCAAAGGGATCATTGGAAATGAGAGACCCTTACCTTTAGCATCCACCACCTAAAGGTAACGGAAGGTGGGCTAATTAACTGGTGATTATATTAGCGAGCACGAAAGACAAACATTGGCTAAACCTAAGCATCATGAGAAAGTGAGGGTGGGCTTATTGGTAATGACATTAGTGGCCAAAGACATATATTAGCCAAACCGAAGCATCATGAAAGGCAAAGCTCCGGGTTTTGATATGCTAAAAGGCATTGGGTTTCCTTGCTTTAGTGTTGCTTCCTCCGCAAATTAGGCTCCATCACACCCAACCACGGGATGAATAGGTCCTACAGGAAAGAAATTAAAGGCCACAAGCACCAATGCTTAGATGGAGGAGAAAATTAAAAGACAGAGTTTGGGATCAATGTAGCTAGCACAATAATTCTATAGATCATCACCAGGAGATCATACATTAATTAGGTTAGAGGGAATAAAGCTCAAAACTTTCACTAACAGTAGAGTTATGCTCAAAGTTGAGACAACAAACGCAAAAATATGTGTATGGGCGGAGCGGGTAAAAGTAGAATATGGTTGTACTTAAAAAAAAGATAGCAACTGCGCAAAAGGCGAAAAGAACTCCAGTGTTGTCGTAGTAGTATTACATATGAAACCTCGAGTTTATTTATTTCTCCCATTTTATGTTTAGCGGTGCAGCGGCGGCTTGTTCTGGCCACAGTAGTGGTCATTCGATGATCTCAAAATCTCGATGCAATTCTTTTTATGTCTAAGATGCTTTGTATTGTCGATGAACTTCTATTACATATCTGATCCTTCTCGTAAACAAAACACATAGAAAGCCTTGAGTTAATTTATTTCTCCCATTTATGTTCTTTTTGTAGACAATGTTTGATCTCTTATTGGAAATAAAAATGACTACGGAAGATAAAACCTCTTCTCTCTTTTTTTTTTTGCAGGTAGGAAGATGAAACCTCTAATATTACTCTAACGAGCGTCTTCTAGAACACATGCATTCCAGTTTAATGGGGCCCAAAGTGCGCAACGATGCGAATGCTAAGATCAATGGACATCGCCATCAGTGGTAAAGCAGCGGGCATCCCCTATGCCTGCCCACAAAAGGGATTAAACTAAATACCGTGACGATCAAGTACATGAACACGAGAAATTAGGTTATTCGATCCTTATGAATAACAGGCCAGACGAACAATTAACATCATTGGCTGCTGATCTTTATCAAGTGCCTTGCAAGGAACGCAACAGTTAATCAAAGAAAGTACGGAAGCGAGCGAGCGAGCAAGCAAACCGGCATGGATTGGCTCCTCTTCTTCCAATCCTTTTATTATCCATCCGTTCGAAAGCATGAATGAAAGCAACTGGAGCATCGCCTAGGCGTACCGTGTCCAGTGCCGGTGGCTTTTGGATCCGGCCTCCGGGGTAGGATAAGCATGGCTCCGTCCCTGTCGTTGTGGAGGCCACAGGGGCGAGCACAGGGAGTGGCGGCGCACCAGGATGGGTGGATCCGACGTGGGGGCTGAGGCTCCACGTGTCCGGAGGGGAGTGGGCCGTGGAGGGCGTCCGTGGGGGATCCCACGTGGAGGCATCTGCAACCGTCCAGGGGTGTCGCTGTCCTGGGCCGAGACGGATGGTCGATGGACGGAGCCGAGCCGAGGAGGAAGAGGGTTGCTAATCATCACCATCAACCAGACGATACAAAGCTCATGGAACGATTGATCGAGTGAGTCACGGGTCACCTACATCTACATGCATGCATGGAACCTTAAAAAAGGAAGCGGCCTTTGTTGGCAAATTTGACAATTTTGACCTGGAAACGAAATAAATTCACAGAATGAACTGGATGCGAAACTATTTCACAGAATGAACTGGGTGCAACCAACAAAAAGGTTAGGGGTGTGAAATAGTTTCGCACCCAATTCATTCTGTGAATTTATTTTGTTTCCAGGTCAAAATTGTTAAATTTGCCGCCTTCGTTGGTTGGGAAAGGGTGGCGGCTGGGCTTGGGCTATTATGCATGCATGTGGGTACGATCGATGCATGCATGCAATGCATGGGAGCAAAGCAAGTGTGTGAGTTCGAAGACACTCAAAGAACCAAGCAGCTTGCGGCTTAATGAGCGAGCAAGTTTCGTTCGTGCCTCTTGCACTTACGAGAAACAGTGCTGCTAGTACGTACGGTTTGTTCACAAGGAAACGCCGGAGGACAGGTGTGATCCACCCATCCATTGGCGGCTTAACTGAACAGCAGTTAATCAATGGGTAGTCTGCATGGTACTACTAGTACAATCGCAGAATGGCAGGCGTACTATTAACGTTAGTGCGTGTTTGCATGCAGCACCCCCACTTTGAGTTATCCAATGAGATTTGGAACCTCATCTGCACCCGCCACATGCGTGTTGGGTTGCTGGTGATCTCCCCAGACACCGGGCGATAAGAAAAAGAAGAAAAGCATAGCGCTGCCGTTGCGCAACGACTAGCCGGAGCAGCAGACCGGTGACCTGGCTGGTTTGGTGACGATCAAGATCTATCTATGGGCAACTTAATCGCCGTGCATCTAATCGAACACATCAAATGTCCATGGACATGTCTGTACGTGTCGATACACAGCGGTAGCGGAATCTATCATCCAACCTGGTGCATCAAATGTCCGCCTCAAACCCAGCCTCCTTCATTGGACATGCGTATACAGATCAATAGCAATTTAGCAAATGTATAACAAGATGCAAATATATACCATAACAACTAAAAAGCATCAGATGTTCAACAAGTTCTTACATCCCATCGGTCCCAAATGCTTGTTGCGTCAGCAAGGGTGGGCGCGGTTGCATGGCTGGTTCACACGCTTTGGTGGAGGAGGCACTGGGTGATCGGCCGTGCCAAAGCGTCCTTCCTTTTCTTCTTTTTGCGGCATCCGTTGTGCCTCTCCGTGTTAACCTTGCGGTCAGCCACCACCAATCAGTCCTCCAACTCCGGTGTGATGATGATCGTCTCGATCGGCTCCATGGCGGCGGTGGGCGACGGTGATCGGGACGCGGGGGGGTGGGAAACGGCGAGCTTTCGCGCAGAAAAATGGTGGTGAAAATGTATGCATTCATTCATAACTATCTAGCCCTCGCGTCGCTCCCTCCTCGGGGCGCCACGGGCGGCGGCGCAGTCCCCTTCCACCGCTCCCCCTCCTCACTCCCTCCCCTCGCCGTCGCCGGAGGCCTCCGCCGGGCGAAGCCCGCGCTGACCCGGCGGCGGCCGGACCTCTTCTTTCCGTGCCGTCTCTCGCGAGGGGGAGCTCGCAGCGAAGGGCGACGGATGGCGGGAGGCGTGCGGTGCTGGCGTCGGCTGCGGGCGGCGGATGCGACTCCAGGGCGGCGGCCTCGGTCCGGGCTCTGGCGTGGCTTGGGCATGGACGGTGCGCATGCGCGCGGCCGCACTCGGTTCCGGATGCGTGCGTGGGGAGCAGTTTGACGGCCGGGCGCGGCGACCGGCTGGACGCGGTGGTTGTGCTGCTCTGGAGCGCGGTGTGCGTTGTAGGTGGAGGAGCTGCTCGTCTGCGCTGCTGCTATGTTGGTGCGGCTCCAATCTGGATCTGGTGTGAACTAACTCTTCGATCTGGGTGCAGCACTTCGCGTTGCGGCTTTGGTGGCTGCGGTGGTGGTGGCCGCGGTGGTGTTGCGGTGGTGGACGGTGGCTACGGCCAGGGAGGTGGTGAGTGTATCTGGTCATGGTGGATCGTGGGATCCCGTGGTCGGAGTGAGGTCGGCCTAGGCAGGTGGTGGTTGATGGGCGGCGGTCGGTGGCTGTAGGTGGTCATCTCCGGGAGAAATCCTTGCTCTGGTCCTCTTCGGAGCCGGCGACGGCGGCGCCCGCGGTGTCGTGATCTTTCTTGGAAGCGTCGCCGTGGAGGTGTGCTCCTCCTCCGCACGGCTTTGGCTCCGGAGGGAAACCTCAGATCCGCATGATCGAGCGATGGAGGCGCCTTCCCGTCTTTCTCCTCCTTCGGGGCATCGTCTCGGAGCCGGCCGCGACTGGGAGACCGGTGGAAGGCGGCATCCTCGCCGTGGATGGGCGGCATCTTCGCTGCGTGATTTGCTGAGGCGGGGTGCTGGTTTCTGTTTTGGCAACGATGATGGCGTCGCGAGGAGTTTGGGTCGCGGCGTGGACTTCGGTAGTCGGCTCTTCCTGGCGTGTCCGAGGTGCTCTTCCGTGGATTGCGGAGGCACGTTTGGCGCAAGTCCTGCATATTTCCCTTGCGATGCTCGTCATCAAAGTCGGAGCTATCAGTTGCTTGCGCGTGTGGCCATCTGTTGGCATGGCCTCCATGGTTTCTGCAGCTGTTTGTGGGTGGCTTTGATGATGGAGCTCTACGGTGAAGTCGGAGTCCTCCGTTCGAGGCAACCAGTGATGATGATGACGCTTGCGACTCCTCGGCGAATGCCTTTCTTCTTTGCAGCTTCATGCTCCATGTCGGTAGCCAGGTTGGCCGGAGGTATCCATGTCATATGGGTTGGGTTGTATCGGTTTTAGCCCGGTTTACGATAATTAATCGGGCGATTCTCTTCTTTTTAATCAATGAAAATTGCAAGTCTTTTACCTCGTTTCAAAAAAAAAAAAGAAAATGTATGAATTCGTGATGTGATACACGGACGTTTGATGCCCGATGTTGGATGGCAGAAAAAAAATGTTTAGGCCGCCTTGTCTAAAGGTTTACTTAATTACGTTTTGATGCACGGTGTTGGAGTTGCACAAACCAGCCATCGAGCTGGTGTCATTTAGAGCATCTCCAGCCGCGCCCCCAGAACGGCCTCCTCAGGCGGTTTATTCGCGTCGGCGCCGAAAAACGGCCCAGTCGCGCACCCAGGACGCCGAATTCCGCCGGCTCGGCCCGTTTTTGCGCCCGGCGCTCGCAGGCCGAACCCGGCGCACTGGGGGCGCTCGGGGGCTCCGGCGCAAGGGAAAAGCGTTCCTAGGGCCATATTGACAGGCGAAAAGTCAAGCCACCCGCCCAGATACCCCCCGCGCTCGGCCGCCACCTTGCGCCACCCTGCCGATCCCGGCGCCGACCACCGCCCGCCGCAGCTAGGTAGACCATCCCCAGCCGGGAAAAAGAAGGGGTTTTGCCGAGGCAGCCTCTCCGCCGCCGCCCAGGCACCTTTTTCGGCGCTCCGGCCACACAGGGCCTGTACACCGGCGGGCTTGCGCCCACCTCGCCCACAAGGTGTTCGGTGAATTGCCCAGCCCGGCGATGGACTCCGAAGATGAGGAGGCGCTCGCGGCGTTGCTGGATGAGGAAGCCGAAGCCGACGTCCAGGAGCAGGAGCATCTCATGGTGCTCGCCGCCCTCGCCGGCCTGCTCGCGAGCAGTGAGAAGCCGCGGCGAGGTGCCTCGGCGCTTGGGCAGGTGAAAGCAAAGAACCGACATCGTCTGGAAGGCTACTGCATGCTCTACTCGGACGACTTCGCCGACGCTCAATTGCACGGTGAGAAAACATTTTGGCGCCGTTATCGGATGAGCCGAACGCTTTCCTCCGGATTGTGAATTCCATCCGGGAGTTCGACAACTACTTCAAGTGCAAGAAGGATTGCACTGGCCCACTTGGATTCACCTCCATCCAGAAATGCACGACCGCTATGAGGATGCTTGCATACGGAGCTCCCGGTGATTCACTAGACGACTATGGGCGCATGGCCGAGTCCACCAGCATAGAGTGTTTCTACAAGTTCTGTCGGGCAGTGGTGGCAGTGTTTGGACCGCAATACTTGAGAACACCCAATGCGGAAGACACTGCTCGGATCCTAGCACAGAATGCAGCAAGAGGATTTCCTGGGATGCTTGGAAGCATCGACTGCATGCATTGGAAATGGAAGAATTGCCCATTTGCTTGGCAGGGGTTGTACGAAGGCGCCAAAGGCGGTTGCAGTGTGGTGCTTGAGGCAGTGGCCACACAGGACCTCTGGATTTGGCACTCCTTCTTTGATATGCTAGGAACTCACAATGACATCAACGTGCTGCAGTGCTCTCCTGTCTTTGCCAAGCTTGTTGAAGGCCATTCTCCTCCGGTGAACTTTGAGATCAATGGGCGGCACTACAACAAGGGGTACTATCTAGCTGATGGCATCTATCCGAGATGGTCGACATTTGTGAAGACCATCTCAAACCCTGTGCCAGGAGGCAAGAACGGCTGGTTTGCGAAAATTCAGGAGGCTTGCAGGAAGGATGTCGAGCGGGCATTTGGTGTGCTCCAATCTCGATTTGCTGTTGTCCGGTACCCCGCTCAGACCTGGTCGAAAGATCAAATGTGGAAGATCATGACTTGCTGTGTCATCTTGCACAACATGATCATCGAAAGCGAGCAAGAAGACCCAGTGTTCGACACTGAACCATACTACAGGCAAGGACCTTTAGCCGAAGTTGATCACCAGCTACCGGCAACCTGGACTGCCTACCTCAGTCTGCGTCAGGAGACCCGAGACCCACAGATGCATCATCAGCTGCAGCAGGATCTGGTGGAGCACCTATGGAGGCTCAAGGGCGAGGCCGGGAATGACGTGCGATGAAACTTGAGTTTTTATTTGTTAAAGTATATAATTTGTAGTGAACTATTTGTTGAACACGCCGAACCACGCCAAACTATGTGACGAAATAATTGATTTATATATTTGTATGCGAAAATTAATGCCGAAACACGCCAAACAGGTCAGAATATGGGCCGATTCACGCAGATATCGGGTCGTTTTTGGCCAAAGCTGGGCTGAATACGGCGCCTGGGGCGACCGGGGGCGACGGCTGGGTGCCGAACCATCCCAGCGCCGAGTTTATCGCCGGCGCACCCCCAGACCGCTTTTTTTCCACGCTTTGGGAGGCCAAACGGCTAGAGATGCTCTTACCTGCAGGCTGGCGGGCGGAATATATCTGACCCCCAGACGCACGCAATGGATCGAACTCGTAGCCAAGCTCGAGACTGGATAGCACAGGGCCACAGGTAGTAGGCAGATAAAAGGACATTCATGAGCTAGATGGTGTCTCCTCCGCGTGGCCGTACGTGCGGACGTCCAATGACCGGGGGACAGCGCGAGCGCACATTCCGTCTACAGCGCATCGGAGAGAGTGGCTTTGCATGCATCATGTCACGGCACTGCACACAGGATGCAGCCACCTTTTTCCCCTCCGTTCGCTCATCTCATCGGTCACGCGCGCTCACGGAAAGAGAAGGCTGCTGCTGCCGCAAGAACAAGCGAGGGAAGACACACGTCGACCGTCATCGTGTGCAATTGGAGTGGGCTGACGGCTGAAAACCACGGGTCCATGCCGCGTCATTGCAGGCGCTATGATACACTCCAGCAACGCATCACACGTACGTACGTACGTACAGCCTGACCCTGAGCACACGATGCTGCTCCTCTCCGTTCCCCGTGTTGCCGACGGAAACCAAAGAGAGATGCAAGTCAAGAGACAAATCAATTAGCTAGTAAGCAGCTTTGATTCGCTCTTGGGTTACAAATTTACACATTAGTTATTATTATTAGTACTATTACTTTTCTTTTTTGGAGAAAAAGATAAATATGGTTAGATGGGATTCATTCGGACCCGGGTTAGTTTACGCCGATAAGTGTCGGCGTGCTCTTGACTTTGCCGGCTTCACGTTAATCAAATTAAGAGGCGCGCGCCATTAATCAAGGCATGGACCACGTACCCTCCCGCCACCAAGACGTACTGCGCCGAACGGGTTAACAGGCCAAAACTATCAACAAGATAAGGTGACAGACAGGGTAGTACCGAGGAAGAAAACAAGATAAGGCGACAGTGATGAGGGGCGAGCTCGGTACCATCTGCGTCATTCAACCGAACCACCCTCCGCCAAACCCAAATATTTTATATTATGCATGAACATAGCCGCTCGGTATTTCAACCGTCGTCGTCCAACGTATGCCCGTAGGCAATTTTTAAAAGCAGGTACTACGACAAAGGAATTTCGCGTGCATGGTGGACGGTACGAACCAACCCCGATTTTTAAATGTGCTTGAAGCCACCCCGGCCGGCCGGCCCTGCTTAACGTTTCTCCGTCTCCAATTTGTTTATGTCGCCGTTCCCGTCCTTTGAACGCTCATCATTTCACGTTGTTTTCCTTTGTTGGACGAGTTTGATCATGTGGTGCAGAAAAACATACTTAGTCAGAATTCTGCCGCGGCAGATATCGCAACCCTGTCTTTTCGGGGTACTCAAATATTAATTGCACTGTATGTATGCCAAGACAAAATCATCGCACTGTGAATACACAGTATGGACCAGAGCCTGACGAGAAAAACATCTGCCTAGACAGCGCACCTAAAACCCAAAGTGGACACTCGCCGCTTGCTAAAAATAATCAGCATATCTCAAGTCTCATGTGTCCTGTCAAACGATTTGTTTATCCTGTCGTGTTAAATAGTGGTATACTGCTAGTACTAGTATACTGGTCTTTTTATCGCCTCTGCGTTTGCATGATTGCATCCGCGAGTGCAAGCAGTCGGCGCGCAATAGGATTCAGCAAACATTTGACACATGGGTCTTTGATTCCTGCCCAAAAAGAAAGGGAGAAAAATGGTATCTATCCATCCGTCAATCTATTCCATCTATCCCTTCCCGCAAATGCATAGAGAGAGATAGGCTCAGAAGGGCATACGTATATGTCTCGCCATCACGCTGATGAGTGAAATGTGCAAACGAACTACTACTAAACTGGCGGTGCAACTTGGTCCGGGCAAAAGGGGAGAAAAAGAAAGGAAAGGATAATGCCTCCTCGTCTCCCCAGTTTGCGTTGCGAGCAATAAGAATAACGCGGGAGAGTGGGTGTATATATATACGTAGTAATAGTACGTACGATGCAAATAATTGGTCGGAGGAGGCGGGCGGACCGGAGTAAAGCTCGGTTTCGTGCTAAAGGCGTGCGCGATTCCACTCGCATTGCTTTCTGCCTCCACTTCCCCTTCCTTCCTTTTCCTCGGACGCATGTCGCGATTACGGCCGCCTTAGAGCAACTCTACCATTATATTAGCAGCCTCCAGCTACAAAACATCTCCAACACGGTGCCTAAAACCCCCGCATACGTCTGGACAGTAGCGTCCTCACCAATTCCCACAATCCGCTACCAAACCTGAAAGAGGTTTTGTGACGTCCCCAATTCGACCATACACTAATCATGCACGTAAATGTGTACGATTAAGATCAGGTACTCACGGGAAGATATCACAACACAACTCTACAACATAAATAAGTCATACAAACATCATAATACAAGCCAGGGGCCTCGAGGGCTCGAATACAAGTGCTCGATCATAGACGAGTCAGCGGAAGCAACAAAATCTGAGTACAGACATAAGTTAAACAAGTTTGTCTTAAGAAGGCTAGCACAAACTGGGATACAGATTGAAACAGGCGCAGGCCTCCTGCCTAGGATCCTCCTAAACTACTCCTGGTCGTCGTCAGCGGGCTGCACGTAGTAGTAGGCACCTCCAGTGTAGTAGGAGTCGTCGTCGGCGGTGGAGTCTGGCTCCTGGGCTCCAGCATCTGGTTGCGACAACCAGGTAGAAAGAAAAGGGGGAAAGAGGGAGAAAAGCAACCGTGCGTACTCATCCAAAGTACTCGCAAGCAAGGAGCTACACTACATATGCATGGGTATATGTGTAAAGGGCCATATCGGTGGACTGAACTGCAGAACGCAGAATAAGAGGGGGATAGCTAATCCTGTCGAAGGCTACGCTTCTGGCCACCTCCATCTTGCAGCATGTAGAAGAGAGTAGATGGTAAGTTCACCAAGTAGCATCGCATAGCATAATCCTACCCGGCGATCCCTTCCTCGTCGCCCTGTTAGAGAGCGATCACCGGGTTATATCTGGCACTTGGAAGGGTGTGTTTTATTAAGTATCCAGTTCTAGTTATCATAAGGTCAAGGTACAACTCCGGGTCGTCCTTTTACCGAGGGACACGGCTATTCGAATAGATAAACTTCCCTGCAGGGGTGCACCACATAACCCAACACGCTCGATCCCATTTGGCCGGACACACTTTTCTGGGTCATGCCCGGCCGCGGAAGATCAACACGTCGCAGCCCCACCTAGGCTCAACAGAGAGGTCAACACGCCGGTCTAAATCCTATGCGCGCAGGGGCATGAGCCCATCGCCCATTGCACACCTGCACGTTGCGTACGCGGCCGGAAGCAGACCTAGCCTAGCAAGTGTTCCAGTCCAATCTGGCGCGCGCCGCTCCGTCGCTGACGTCAAGAAGAGCTTCGGCTGATACCACGACGTCGAGTGCCCATAACTGTTTCCGCGTAGTTGGTTAGTGCGTATAGACCAAATGACCAGACTCAGATCAAATACCAAGATCTCGTTAAGCGTGTTAAGTATCCGCGAACGCCGACCAGGGCCAGGCCCACCTCTCTCCCAGGTGGTCTCAACCTGCCCTGTCGCTCCGCCATAAAGTAACAGTCGGGGGCCGTCAGGAACCCAGGCCCACCTCTACCGGGATGGAGCCACCTGTCCTTTCAGCCCCCTCATCAGAATCACTTGCGGGTACTCAACGAGCCGACCCGACTTTAGTCACCACATGTGTCATGTATATAAAGTATATAGTATATACCCGTGATCACCTCCCGAAGTGATCACGGCCCAGTAGTATAGCATGGCAGACGGACAAGAGTGTAGGGCCACTGATGGAATACTAGCATCCTATACTAAGCAGTAGGATAGCAGGTAAGGGTAACAACTGTAGCAACAATGACAGGCTATGCATCAGGATAGGATTAACGGAAATCAGTAACATGCTACACTACTCTAATGCAAGCAGTATAGAGAAGAATAGGCGATATCTGGTGATCAAGGGGGGGGCTTGCCTGATCGCTCTGGCAAGAAGGAGGGGTCGTCAACATCGTAGTCGTACTGGGTAGCAGCGGCGTCGGTCTCGTAGTCTACCGGAGAGAAGAGGGGGAAGAAGCAATGAATACAATGCAAACAGATGCATAACGATGCATAACATGACAAAGCGTGATGCTAGGTGTGCCCTAATGCGGTAGGAGGTGGTACCGGCGAAGGGGGGAAACATCCGGGAAAGTATTCCCAGTGTTTCGCGTTTTCGGACAAATGAAATGGAGGTGGATTGTTGCATGTTCGTTATGCTAGGGACGTGTGCCGGACGAACGGACTGCGTATTCGGGTTTGTCTTGTCGTTCTGAGCAACTTTCATGTATAAAGTATTTTCATCCGAGCTACGGATTATTTCCTATGAATTTTCAAAGATTTAACATTTACTGGAATTTACTTATTTAACAGAAAAGGGAATTATGACATCAGCATGACGAAATGCTGACATCAGCAGGTCAACAGGTCGGCTGACCAGTCAAACCAGACAGGTGGGTCCAGTGGGACCAACATGTCATTGACAGTGTACTAACAGTGGGGTTAGTTTAATCTAATTAGTCTAATAATTGTGTGGGACCTACTGTGAGTGGCTGTATTAATTATAGTTTAAGTTTAAATTCGGATTAGTCTTAGTTAACTGAGGGGGGTCCCACATGTCGGTGGCACATGGTGCCCAGTCAGCAGGGTTGACTGGTCAACCCAGTCAACTAGGGGCCCTGGGCCCATGGGTCAGTGAGGTTAGCTGGTGGGTTAGTGGCCAGGTGAGGGCCACGTGGCGGGCCAGGTCAGCACCGGCGACCGGAGCAACTCCGGTGACCCAACACACGGCGGCGCCTCGCCGGAGTTGGCCAGAAAAACGCTACGGTGGCCCGTTCGGGGCGTGCTTAGGCTCGTTCGATCGAGCGTTCAATGCCACATCCATCTACGGTGGCGGTGCGGCCGTAAACGGCCGGAAACTACGGCGGCGAGCGGCGGAGCGGACGCCGGAGTTCGGCCCTCGCGCGAACTGCGGCTAGAGGGCATGGCAGGACTACTGGGGAGGCTCTACGGGGTCCTGGCGAGGCCTAGAGCACGGTGGCGAGCTCGGGTGAGCACGACATCGACGAGGACGACGGTGACGAGCTCCTTTGCGGAGTGGGCTTCGGGCGGCGATGGCAACGGCGGCTACGGTGATGGATCCGTGCGGGGGAGCGAGGGGGGAGACGTGGTGGCTCACCGGGAGCCGTAGGAAAGTGGCAGTGTGCTCGGGGAGGCGCAGAGCATCCGGAATCGACGGCGATAGACGGCGGCGATCCGAGGAAGGAGAAGAAGATGGCGGCGGCGTGGAGGCTTCCCAGCTCGTTCCGTTCGGCGTAGTCGACGTTGGGGAGCCGTTCGGGCACGTCGGCGGGGCAATCGGGGCACGGTGGCCGCGTCAATGGCGAACGGCAGCGACGATGGTGTTCGGGCGAGATGGAAAAGCGAGGGAGAGGAGCAGGCGGGGGAGAAAGATCTCGAGGGTTGTCGACGAGGCCTAGGGGACTCGTCCTTATCCCCTCGGCGATGTGGCGGCGTGGGGCGGCGAGCAGGTCAGGCGGGGACGACGAGGGGCGTGCGCCCTCGGTCGGTTGAACAGAAGAGGAGGGGGAAGACGACAAAGGGAGGGGGAGATGCTGGGCCGCTGGACCGATTCGGCCGGCTAAGGCCCAGGGGCAGGGGGTGGATCTCTCTCACCTCTTCCTTTACATTTTTTTTAAACTTTTCTGTTTTCTTTTATTTTCAGAAAGCAAAATAGTTTTATAAAAACTAATCTTGCACCTAAAATACCAATTTAACTTAGGCCACTGCTATAATTAACTTGGCACCAAAATAAAGTAGTTTACTATTTTTACCAATTAGAAAGGCAATTAAATTATCGGCTAGGACATTGTTTTATTTAGTTTAGGGCAGTGAAACACCTTATAAAAATGTTGGTTCACCACCAATAGTAACAAATGATTATTAGCCACATGATGAACATTTTAGATTTCATGTTTGTGAAATTTTGAATTTCACTTAGTAATTGAATTTGAATTCAAGTGGAATTTGAAAAGAGATAGGATCAAAGATGATCATGCATTGTTTAACAAAAGATTAGATTAAACCCAGGGGGTCACTGTAGCATGATACTCGGGGTGTTACAGGTTTACAGGGGTCCATAATCGTGCCATGTACGTATCCGCTCACTCGGCGTCACCCAAAGTGATCACCACATGTCCCACTCTTGAATGGGTGTCCGCATTCATGCGAGTCTGTCGCTTCAGAGCGGACGCGACTCGACGACCTTGATGCCAGTCAGAGCGACGTGATCGAACGGGAGGGTAACATCACTTCAATGCAGACACGGCGATTGAAAAGCCAACTCGTGCCGTTGCGTTGCATTGAAGCGGCGTCACTCCGCACTCCAGGGTATTCATGCAGGTCACTGACACCGTCCAAATTGCATCTCATATCATCTCCTCCATGTCACCTCGCTCCTCTCCTCTCTTCTCACCATCTTTGCCGCTCCTCGCACCTCCATAGCGATGGGCAAGTCCGGCCAGGCTAGTTTTCAGCCGGCGGGTGCATCGTGCTCCCAGGTCTCCCAGGTTTTCTTCCTCCATCGTCCGACGGACAAAGAGGAGATCGTCCTCTCCTCTAGCAACGAGGAGTGTCAAGCATTGTATTCTATGGTGTTTGTATAAACCGTATGTAGATAGATGGGGTGCGTGTTATTGTGTGTTATTGTAACCGAAGGGTTAGGATAGGTAGGGCTGTTGAGATTGCTTAGCTAAGTTTCTTGTAGATCAATTCACAGCCCTAACCACCTAACCTCCTTGTAATCTTTGCCTCTATATAACACGTACGCGTCCCTGCTTAACTGCATACGCTTTAGCCTCAAGTTTCACATGGTATACAGAGCCAATCCCTTCCAACGCATCTAGGTCATGTCGTCGTCCTCCTCCCCCGTCGCCATGGCCTCCCCTTCCCTCGCATCTCTCGGTCATACCATCACCGAGAAACTGACCAGGGAAAACTTCCTGGTATGGAAGGCGCAAGTCCTGCCGCACATCAAAGCGGCAGGCATGATGGGCTACCTTGATGGATCGCGCAAGGAGCCAAACGCCGTTCTTCTCACGGAGAGGGACATCGCCGACAGGAAGAAGGAAACCGTCACCACACCAAACCACGAGCACGCCGTCTGGGTAACGCAGGATCAACAGGTGCTTACGTTCTAGATTGCATCTCTCTCTCGTGATGTTCTCATGCAAGTCTCGAACCATACCACTTCTGCTAGCATCTGGCAAGCTTTGGTGCAAAGCTTTTCATCGCAATCTAGGGCTCGTACCATCCAACTTCGGTCTGCCCTAGGGGACATGTCGGCAGCAGCCTACTTCACCAAGATGAAGGGCATTGCCGATGAACTCGCAGCCGCCGGGAAGCCTCTCGGAGAAGACGATCTCGTCGACCAAATTCTTCAGGGCCTGGTGCACGAACCGGAGTACAACGGCTTCGTCTCGGCTATCTCCACGCGCGCCGCCATGGACCAACAGATCGGGCTCACTGAGCTCTTCTCGTTGCTTTTGGTGGCTGAAGGCCCCATCGCCGCTCAGCAGGCGGCGTTCTCCCCCAACCACTCCGCCAACCTTGCGTCGTGCAGCGGCGGCCGTGGAGGCGGCAGTAGTGGCGCCGACGGTGGACGTGGCGGCTACAACAACTCCGGGGCACCACGCTACAACGACAACTCCGGCGGTGGCTCCTCTGGTGGTGCGCCGCGCAAACAGGGTGGTGACCGCGATGACCGCGAACGCTGTCAGATCTGCAAGGAGGAAGGCCATGGAGCGTGGCGCTGCAGAAATCGCTACGACAAGAACTACAAAAACAACGTCCGCAACCCGCTGGTGGTGGTGGTGGCGGCAACAATGGTGGCGGCGATGGTGGCGGTGGCGGCCAACCTCGCGCTGCCAATGCAGCTCACTCCTATGGCGTGGATACCAATTGGTATCTTGACACCGGCGCTACACATCACATCACCGGCGAGTTAGAGAAATTGGCCGTCCGTGATCGCTACACCGGCAACGAACAAATTCACACTGCTAGCGGTCAAGGTATGGATATTGCACATATTGGCCATTCAGTTTTGTCCACTCCCTCTGGCTCCTTGAACTTAAACAACATCCTTCATGTCCCTAGTGTCGAACAGAGTCTTCTTTCTGCTTATCAACTTATGAAAGATAATGATGTGTTTATTGAGCTTCACCCTGAAACTTTTCTTGTCAAGGATCAGGCTACCCGGAGAACCATTCTTCAAAACAAGAGTAAATGGCGCTTGTTCCCTGTGACTGGTCGGCAAGGTGCTCCTCAACGTCAAGTGCTTGCAACTACACCATCCACATCTCGGTGGCACCGGCGTTTAGGGCATCCCTCCCTTCCGGTAGTTCAGAAAATTCTTCGAGATTTCCATCTTTCTGTGTCAAATAAACAAGACCATCTTTTGGTTTGCGATGCATGTCAGATGGCCAAGAGCCATCAGCTACCTTATTCCCATTCCAATAGTGAGTCCAAAGCTCCTTTAGAGCTTATTTATTCAGATGTTTGGGGTCCTGGACCCGTCTCTGTAGGCAGACAAAAGTACTACGTCAGTTTTATTGATGATTTCAGCAAGTTTAGTTGGATCTATTTGCTCAAAAATAAATCTGATGTGTTTGAGAAATTTCACCTCTTTCAAGCTCATGTTGAATGTCTTTTTAATCGTAAAATTCTCGCTATGCAAACAGACTGGGGAGGTGAATACCAAAAGCTCAACTCCTTTTTTGAGCGCATTGGCATTACTACCATGTGTCTTGCCCTCATGTCCATCAACAGAATGGAGCTGCAGAAAGAAAACATAGACATATCGTGGAAGTTGGTCTCTCCCTTTTGGCCCATGCGTTCATGCCACTAAAGTTTTGGGACGAAGCGCTCCTCACTGCTGTCTACCTTATCAATCGTGTTCCTAGTCGCATTATTCAGAATCAAACTCCTCTAGAACGTCTCTTTGGAACTAAACCAGACTACACTTTCCTTCGCATTTTTCGGTGCGCGGTGTGGCCCAACTTATGTCCTTCCAACAAGCACAAGCTTGAGTTTCGCTCTAAGCAATGTGCTTTTTTGGGTTATAGTAGTCTTCACAAGGGGTACAAGTGTCTTGATATTTCTTCCGGGCGCGTCTATATCTCTCGCGACGTTGTTTTCGACGAACACGTCTTTCCCTTTGCTAAACTACATTCAAATGCCGGTGCACAACTCCGCGAGGAACTTGTTCTTTTACCATCTCATCTTCTGCCACCTCATTTTCTCCCAGGAGTGGATGCAGCTGCAGGTCCTATGTCTATATCTAATACTCTTGATAATCATTATGCTGAAAGTGTGCAGGAAACAGGCCAAGAAATTAGTGAAGAAATGGGTGAAAATGATCTTGATTTTATGCAGCCAGGATCACATGCGGCAGAGGATCCGGACGCAGCCGCCAGAGCTGATTTGGGCGGGAGTATCTCCTCGGGATCGCTCCCTGACGCAGCAGCGGCGCAATCTGCTGCGGGATCCACGTCGCGAGACGCGTCAGGCAGGCGGCCAGGCGGGCCCTCTGGCGCGCTGTCTCCCGATCGGTTGACACCCGCGTCTGAGCCAGGCGGGCCAGCCCCACGCACCTCTGGTCGGCCAGGCAGGCCATCCCCTCGTGCTCCTGGTCGGGCTGCTCCTGCGGCTTCGCGCGACCCACATGGCGGCTCGGGTATGGCGCGTGCGGGCTCGGACGCCTCTCCGCCGCTGCAATCTCCAACATCCAGCCCGGATCTGCCAACTGGCAGTCCGCCACGGGCGGCAGCGCCGAATCTCGCTGACCTGTCCCAGGTATCTCCCTCGAGATTGGCTGTGGTCGGCTCGGGATCTTCTGTGGCTGCTGCTGACTCTGCCAACTCTGCTTCGCAAAACCAGCTGCAAATTCAATCTGCTCAACCTGCTCCGCCTCCTCCAGTGCGCTTGCAAACCAGGTCACAAAGTGGTATTATTAAACCTAAAGTTTATAAGGATGGCTGTGTCCGTTGGGGCTCTTTTTGTGCTGTAGGTGAACCAAAGAATGTACGTGAAGCACTTGGTGATCCGAAGTGGAAAAAGGCCACGGATGAGGAATACTTGGCACTCATGGACAACAAAACCTGGCGTTTGGTTCCACCAGTCAGGGGTAGCAATGTCATTGACTGCAAATGGGTGTATAAAATCAAGAGGAGGTCTGATGGCACCATTGACAGGTACAAGGCTCGTTTGGTTGCCAAAGGTTTCGAACAAAGGTATGGACTTGACTACGAGGACACTTTCAGTCCTGTCGTAAAGGCTGCCACCATTAGGTTAATTCTCTCCGTTGCAGTCTCTAGAAACTGGTGCATTCGACAACTAGATGTAAAGAACGCGTTTTTGCATGGTGTTCTGGAAGAGGAAGTTTTTATGAGGCAACCCCCTGCGTATGAAAGTTCAAGCTCACCACATCATGTTTGCAAGCTTGATAAAGCTCTATATGGTTTGAAACAGGCACCCCGAGCTTGGTACTCTCGGTTGTATTCTAAGTTACAGTCTCTTGGGTTTGTTGCGTCAAAAGGAGATACCTCGTTGTTCATCTATCGTCGGCATGGCGTTATTATCTTCATGCTTATCTATGTTGATGATATTGTTGTTACAAGTTCCTCTCCTACAGCAGTTGAGTCTCTTCTTAAGGATCTGCGTATGGATTTTGCACTCACAGATTTAGGACCTCTACATTTTTTTCTTGGCATTGAGGTGAAGCCGGTTGCAAGTGGTATTTTGTTGTCACAAGAGAAGTATGTTCAAGAAATTCTTCAGCGCATTGGGATGAAAGGTTGCAAACCTTCATCTACACCTCTGGCTCTCTTTGAGGAACTGTCACTTCATGATGGAGAACTACTTGCACCAGATGACTCCACTCGGTACAGGAGTGTTGTGGGAGCGCTACAGTATCTTACCTTCACTCGGCCAGATATTTCTTATGCAGTTAATAAGGTCTGCCAGTTCTTGCATGCTCCCACTTCTGTCCATTGGACTGCAGTCAAAAGGATCCTCAGATATCTTCAAGGGACGCCGGGACTTGGACTCAAACTTTGCAAATCTGACTCCATGCTTGTAAGTGCCTTTTCTGATGCGGATTGGGCAGGCTGTCCTGATGACAGACGGTCCATAGGAGGTTTTGCAATTTTTCTTGGAAGTAATTTAGTGTCCTGGAGTGCTCGCAAGCAAGCTATTGTCTCCAGGTCCAGCACGGAGGCTGAGTATAAAGCCTTAGCTAATGCAACTGCTGAAGTTATTTGGGTGCAGAATATGTTGACAGAGTTGGGTCTTCATCATCCTCGAGCTGCATCACTTTGGTGTGATAATCTTGGTGCCATGTATTTGACAGCTAATCCTGTTTTTCATGCTCGAAGAAAGCATATAGAGATTGACTATCACTTTGTTCGCGAACGGGTAGCCAATAAACTACTCAATGTTCGGTTTGTTCCTACAGGCGATCAGGTTGCAGATGGGTTTACTAAACCCCTATCTTTGAGGCAGCTAGAAGCTTTTCGACACAATCTCAACTTAGATAAGTTGTGATTGAGGGGTAGTGTCAAGCATTGTATTCTACGGTGTTTGTATAAACCATATGTAGATAGATGGCGTGCGTGTTATTGTGTGTTATTGTAACCGAAGGGTTAGGATAGGTAGGGCTGTTGAGATTGCTTAGCTAAGTTTCTTGTAGATCAATCCACAGCCCTAACCACCTAACCTCCTTGTAATCTGGACTAGTCATAGCCGCCCCTCCTCACGGAGGTCACGACGACAGACAAGGAATCCCAGGCGCACCTGGAGCTCCTCCGCGAGCAGTCACTCCGTGACCACGGTTTGGCACCTCCATCATCGCCTTCGCCACTGAATGAAGGAGGAACCACTGTCGCCACCTCACCACTGTGGGAAAAAGGAGCCGCTGTCGCTGCCTCGCAACCACAGCGTCCAAATTGGACGCCGCTTAAAGAACGAGTCAGACTCGTCGCTTTGCAACACGTTGGGCCGGTGCCACCGGTTGTCATCACCGTTGTCCCACTTCTGACATGGCAAGGAGAGAGCGCCGGCATCACCGCCTCATCGATGCCTCGTCGACGTGAAGAAGGAGCCCTCAACGGCGCTCGCGAAGGTGTGTGTGCGCCTCCTTCACTTCTTGGGCCGCGGTGGCGGCAGCACATCGTCCAGCAGCACACTGATGTAGGAGGTGCGGCAGGAGTGATGCAACACGCTGCCCCGTGCCAGACTGGGTTCGTGCAGATCTTCATGCTCGTGGAGGCATGGGCCCTCTACTGGTGAGCCCCGCCGAGACGTTTGCACGGTGTCGGCACCACCTCAGCAACCAGCTCGTGAAGATCAGCATGGCTGAGTCGCTGCATGTCGCCGCCCTGGTCCGCGGCAAGGGCAAAGTGAGGGAAGGGAGTTCCGCGGACGCGTCCGCAGCCATGGCCAACAAGGCCATGCGTGTGGCAAATGAGGAAGCCGAGCAACAGACTGCGGCCAATCACGACTGCCGCGACCCCTATGCGCCTTTCCCTCGCTGGAAGGAGCACGTGGACGACGACTCTGACGACGACGACGGAGCGGACAACAATGGTCCAACCGGCCAAAGCGACCATGAGTACGAGGTTTTAAATTTTTTAGTTGAATAGACAAAATATCTCCCTGTTTGTGTAAAATATATCAAAGTTTTATCTGGTTTGCACGAAGTTCGTTTAGTTTCAATGAAATTTGTCCGTTTGATTCAACTTTTGTTTAAAATGCATGCAAACATTTAGGGCAAAACGTTGCAGGGACGGATCCTGGATCCGTGTTGGCGGATGCGTCCGCGAAAGGATTGTGAGTCCGATTTAAGGGACATCGTTAGAGATGCCCTTATAACTTATATAAAGTGCGCACCGTATAGATATGAAGGTTATCGAACCCCAGCGTAAACCTAGAATCGTCATAAAAATAGTTGCATTCACATCATGGGACACACTCATCAGCGGGTCATCCTTTTTCGTCAATCTTCAATCCTAAAATCTAAAAAGTGCATAGGCACTATTTGGACAGAACGAGCGGCCGGCTCCTGGCCGCTCGATCTGGCTCGTATCGTCGCCCGCCTGGCCAGGTGCCACCTGGTCGGGGCGCCTTCCCAAGCGCGGTCTCCGGCATCGCCTGTTACAAGCGCAGCTCCTCCTCGACATCTGGCGTCCTCCATCGTCGACCCCCACCGTCCCCATCATCGCCGACACCGCTGAGCACCCGTCCGCCTCGGATCCATCCACTCGGTGGGTGGCCGCTGCCGCATCTGCTGGAATCCAGCTGCTCGGTGGAGATGTGGCTGCAGTACGGGGGTGGTTGACATGCTGCTCCTAGTGGTGGTGCTCCTCGCCGCCGATGGTCGGCCTCCAGCTCCTGCTGCTGGTGATGCTATGACCAGCTGCGGCCCCTCCTCCCGCGGTATCACAGACAACCAGATTGAAGTGGCATGATCGAGCGGAGGTAGAGGTCGAGGTCGTGGGGGTGGGGGAAGGCAAAAGGGCAGGGGGAGGGTGGAGAGAGGAAGGGGCCGGAGGCGGAGAGGGAGGAGGGGCGGGGAGAACGGGAAGAAGTGCTTGTTGCAACAGACCGCCGCCGCCGTTTTGTCTGTGTTCTCTGCCTCTCTGGTCGTCGCGCCGCAACCTGTTGCATACCAACCGGCCTCTCTCCTGCTGGTTGATTGCACGCTGCCAACGCTTTGCCCAGTCCCGGTCGACTGGAGGCTGCAATTGCGGTCGAGCCCACGATCTGCCTACAGGAAAGCAGAGTCCTTTTCTTAAGAAAATCTCTTACTGATTATCCTAATCCTCCAAACAGAGACAGAAATGAGAAGCGCTCGAAGCCTCCTTCGTAAATATTTCTTGCTTAGTGACTTATTCTCCAAACACACTACATATTTATCCTCCAACTTTGCTTTGGGTCCGTCAATCTGGATAGTCTTTTTTTTACTGTCATGTTTTGAACACGGGGAGTGGAGATACTAGAATGGTGATACTAATGCTTCATACACACATGCTAAATCAATCTATAGTAATTTTTAGTTCTTGAAATTTTAAAGGATTGTAAAGCTTATCCTAAATTAATCTACAACATAGTTTGTAAGCTCGATCAACTACTACTAAAAACTAGAAGCATATTGTGCTACAAGTAGGCCGCATCTTCGGAATAGTCGTACACGTGTGGTCGTAAAGTTGCACACTCCCGATCGTATAGTCGCACACACATGATCACGGAATTGCACAACTTCATCAGCATTGTCGCATACAAGCAATCATGGAGGTCCATACCCTCGTCCGCATAGTAGCTCATGCACTACTTCAGGAGATGCATCCGAGTGGCAGCATAGTGGCAGACCCACGACCATAGAGGTATACACTCTCGTCGACGTAGCAGCGCGGACAGTATTTTTTGTTGATCTATTGTTTATTATTTTTTGTTGGCATCCATAGTAGTTGTAGTTGCACACATAGTAGTTCTAGTTGGCACATGTATGACCATAAAGTTACAATCTGGTCTGCATAGTCGCATATGAATTGTCGTGGGAGGTTCTAAGTTGCACACTTTCGTCGACGCGGTCGCACATACATGCCAACAGAGTTGCACAATCTGATTTGCATAGTCGCACATGAATTATCGTGGGAGGTTCTCACGCCCGGCCGCGGAGTTGCACACTTTCGCCGGCATAGTAGCACACGCATGGTCACAGAGTTGCACAATCTTGTCCGCATAGTCGCACATGAATTGTTATGGGAGGTGATCACACATGGCCGCGGAGTTGCGCACTTTTGTCGGCACAGTCACACATGCATGGCCACAGAGTTGCACAATCTCGTCCGTAGTCGCACACGAATTATCGTGGGAGGTGCTCACGTCCGGCCAAGAAGTTGCACACTCTCATCGGTATAGTCGCACATGCATGGCCACAGAGTTGCACAATCTCGTCTGCATAGTCGTACATAAATTGTCATGGGAAGTGCTCACACATGGCCGCGGGGTTGCACACTCTCGTCGGCCCAGTCGCACATGCATGGACACAGAGTTGCACAATCTCGTCCGCATAGTCGCACATGAATTGTCGTGGGAGGTGCTCACACCCGGCCACGGAGTTGCACACTCTCGTCGGTATAGTCACACATGCATGGCCACAGAGTTGCACAATCTTGTGCGCATAGTCGCACATAAATTATCGTGGGAGGTGCTCACGCATGGTCGTGGAGTTGCACACTCTCGTCGGCGCAGTCGCACATGTATGGACACAGAGTTGCACAATCTAGTCCGCATAGTCACACATGAATTGTCGTGGGAGGTGCTCACGCATGGCCGCAGAGTTGCACACTCTCGCCGGCACAGTCGCACATACATGGCCATGGAGTTGCACAATCTCGTATGCATAGTCGCACATGGATTTTTGTGGGAGGTGCTCATGCCCGGCCGCGGAGTTGCACACTCTTGTCGGCATAGTCGCACAGGCATGGTCACACAGTTGCACAATCTCGTCTGCATAGTCGCACATGAATTGTTGTGGGAGGTGCCCAGGTCCGACGTGTTGGGGAACGTAGTAATAATTCAAAAAAATTCCTACGTGTCACCAAGATCAATCTAGGAGATGCTAGCAACGAGAGAGAGGGAGTGCATCTTCATACCCTTGAAGATCGCTAAGCGGAAGCGTTACAAGAACGCGGTTGATGGAGTCGTACTTGCGGCGATTCAAATCGCGGAAGATCCGATCTAGCGCCGAACGGACGGCGCCTCCGCGTTCAACACACGTACAGCCCGGGGACGTCTCCTCCTTCTTGATCCAGCAAGGGAGAGGAGAAGTTGAGGGAGAGCTCCGGCAGCACGACGGCGTGGTGGTGGAGCTTGTGGTATTTCTGCAGGGCTTCGCCAAGCACTACGGAGGAGGAGGAAGAGTTGGAGGAGGAAGGGGCTGCGCCAGGGAAGGGGTGCGGCTGCCCTCTCTCTCCCTCACTATATATAGGGGGAAGGGGGGTGGAGGATGCGCCCTAGGGTTCCCTAGGGGAGGGGTGGCGGCCACAGGGGAAACCCTAGATGGGTTTGGGCGCCCCCACCCCTAGGAAACTTGCCCCCCAAGCCGGGAGGGGTGGCTGCCCTAGGGGAGGCGCCCCCACCTCTCCACGTTACATGAGATGGCATGGGAGGGGCGCACAGCCCCTTAGTGGGCTGATGTGCCCCCTCCCCTTGGCCCATAAGTCCCCCAACGCTTGCCGGGGCCTTCGAAACACCTTTCGGTCACGCTGGTCGTCACCCGGTACTCCCAGAACAATTCCGGACTCCAATACCCTTCGTTCAATATATCGATCTTCACCTCCGGACCATTCCGAAGTTCCTCGTCACGTCCGGGATCTCATCCGGGACTCCGAACAACCTTCGGTAACCACATACTATTTCCCATAACAACTCTAGCGTCACCGAACCTTAAGTGTGTAGACCCTACGGGTTCGGGAACCATGCAGACATGACCGAGACGTTCTCCGGCCAATAACCAACACCGGGATCTGGATACCCATGTTGGCTCCCACATGTTCCACGATGATCTCATCGGATGAACCATGATGTCGGGGATTCAATCAATCCTGTATTCAATTCCCTTTGTCTATTGGTATGTTACTTGCCCGAGATTCGATCATCGGTATCCCCATGCCTCGTTCAATCTTGTTGCCGGCAAGTCTCTTTACTCGTTCCATAACGCATGATCCCGTGGCTAACTCCATAGTCATGTTGAGCTCATTATGATGATGCATTACCGAGTGGGCCCAGATACCTCTCCGTCATACGGAGTGACAAATCCCAGTCTCGATTCGTGCCTACCCAACAGACACTTTCGGAGATACCTGTAGTGCACCTTTATAGTCACCCACTTACGTTGTGACGTTTGATACACCCAAAGCACTCCTACGGTATCCGGGAGTTGCACAGTCTCATGGTCTAAGGAAATGATACTTGACATTAGAAAAGCTCTAGCAAACGAACTACATAATCTTGTGCTATGCTTAGGATTGGGTCTTGTCCATCACATCATTCTCCTAATGATGTGATCCCGTTATCAATGACATCCAATGTCCATGGTCAGGAAACCATAACCATGTATTGATCAACGAGCTAGTCAACTAGAGGCTTACTAGGGACATGTTGTGGTCTGTGTATTCACACATGTATTACGGTTTCCAGTTAATACAATTATAGCATGAACAATAGACAATTATCATGAACAAGGAAATACAATAATAACCATTTTATTATTGCCTCTAGGGCATATTTCCAACACGACCACGGAGTTGAACACTCTTGTGTGCATACTCGCACATGTGTGGCCATGGAGTTGAGACATTCTTATAAGATAGTCCCTCAAACGCGGTTGTGGGGGCTGCACACGCACAACGACTACCAGGCAGTTGGCCAGGGCACCGGTGCAGCAGACGAAATTGCACATTTCACTGTTAGAGAGTAGTTGGGGTGGCGCCACTAGTGAAAACTGCATGGTCTAGGCAAAAAACGAAGTTGCACATCTCACTGGAATGAGGCAGTTTGGGGGTGGAGGTACCATGAAGGAAAACTGCACGTCTACGGTGTACGAGAAACATTGCACATCCCTCTCACGTAGTTGCACATCGACGGCTAGCCAATTGCACAAAACGGGGACAAAATTGCACAAAAAAATTCGTCGAAACATACTCATGTGGGATCTAGTTTCGAAGAGCACGCCGCGAGGGTTCCAACAGTGAAAACGGATCTTAATTTCGACGCGCGGTTTAAAAGTTATGGCTTTTCATTAATTTAGAAATTCGAAGTAATGCTTTCACATGGATGGTTTTCTAATTCACTTTCATTTTTCCTGTTTACGTGGTTCTTTTTCTAATATGGAACAAAATTTTGTTATATAGAAGTATTAATTAGAGGATAAATTATTTCCATTTATAGATTAAAGGAGCACATTTTTTTCTTTTTAGGCCGGCCGCTCCCAACAGCCAGGGAGCAGGACGAGCGGCCGCTCGGTCCCTCGCATGCATGCATACATGTGTTTGTCTGGTAGTGCATGTGATTACTGGCATTAAATACGGCCAGACTTGTAACATGTGAAGGACAAAACAGATCCACTGTATTTGTTTCGGGGTTTCAAATTTTTAAAAAGCCATATCTTTCAAACCATGTGTCGGAATTCAGATCCGTCTTCACCGTTGGATTCCTCGTGACGAGATCTTTGAAAGTAGATCCCGCATGGGTGTGTTTCGATGAAATTTTTTCGATGCCAACTTTCGTGCTATATGGTGCAACTTTAGTACTGTATTGTGCAACTTTAGTACTACATTGTGCAACTTTTTCAAAACCATTTTTTTGGATCTGCATGATTCAACTTCCATAAGGTTGTAGTCTAGCAACCATGAAAACTTTGATGTGCAATTAGTCTACTGTCCCGACCAACTACCTAGTAGTCGTTGTGCAACCCTCCTCCCTATTCGTGGATGCGTAGTTTTTCACTGTTGGCACACCCTACCCTCACCCCCTGCAAGCGATATGTGCAACTTAGTCTAATGTTCAAGCCAACTGCCTTTTAGTCAATGTGCAACTCCTTCCCCTCCCTATTTGTGGACATGTATTTTCAGTTGGCGGAGGCAACAGACGGAGTTGCACATAGTCTACTAGGTAGTTGGCCAGGGCAACATACGAAGTTGCACATCTCACAGGCAGGGACAGTTGAATGGTAAAGAAATGACATTCATGAGGGTAGTGAAAAGTTGCATATAAACAGAGTGCTAAAGTTGCAAATCTCACTAGTAGGGGTGGTTTGGGCCGTGTGCTAGCAGGGAAACTACACATCCATGGGGATTCGAGAGAAAATTGTAAATCACTGTTAGACGGTTGGCCGTGGCAGTATCTGAAGTTGCACATCCACTGTTAGGCAGTTGGCCGATGCAGCAAACAGTGAAGCACATCCACGGGCAGGGAAAAGTTGCACATCAACTACTATGCAGTTGGTCTGGGCAACAGACGAAGTTCACATCTCATTGGAAGGAGGTAGTTTGGGGGGTGAAGATACCATCATTGAAAACTGCGCGTTTACGGTATAGAAGAAAAGTTGCACATCCCTGTCAGGTAGTTGCACACCGAAGGCTAGGCAGTTGCACAAAACGGAGAGAAAATTGCACACACAAAAAAATCGTCAAAACATACCCATGCGGGATCTAGTTTCGAAGAGCACGCCGCGAGAGTTCCAAAAGTGAAAACGATCTTAATTTCGATGCGCGGTTTGAAAGTTATGGTTTTTTAAAAATTTGGAAACCCGAATTAAATGTGTTCACATCTGTTCATATGGGTTCTTTGCAATTAATTTTTATTATCCTGTTCAAACATGTTCACACATATTCATTTTTCCTAATATGGATTAGGGGGACAAATTATTTCCTTTTTTAGCCGACCACTGCGGAGTGCTAGCGGGTAACCGGCCACCCGCTAAACGCGTCCTATATTCAGTTAAACACTAGATTTCAGTTAAAACCGAGCTTGTCAACGAGGGCTTGGGCGACCACGAGCACGACGACAAGGACGATTCCGACAGGGTACCAATTCCGGCAGAGGTGACTCGATTTCGACGACGGTGCTCGAAATTATGAGAAGCACTCTGATTCCAATGGCGACTCGGTTCTGGCGACGATGCTCGAAATCGTGAGAGGCACTTCCATTCTGTCGGCGACTCGATTCCGCCGACAAAACATACGGTATTCCTTGAGTAGATTCTAATGTGTCTTCCAAATGACTGGTATATTTTTTTACCGGTGCTTCTCCTCCTTCGATCCCGCTCATCCTCCAAGAACAACACCCAGTCAACCAACGTTGATAGTGGACGCCCGTGGGCGGCTATAAGGGAAGTGTAGGCGGTGGGTGGGCTACAAGAAGAGAAGTGGAGTATGTGCGGCCCTTATATATGTGAGCGACACGCGGGAACAATGTCAGTAAAATTGCTACGGGTTAGCATTGGAGGTGAGGAGGGAGATGAAACTTCCCTTCGTGCGGTGAATGGAGGGCGCTCCAAGCCAACACCGCCAGCTTTCAAATATGCGGGCTCGCTGGCTCGATAAGTTCCCTCCGTAAATTATGGACTCTCTAGGGTGCCATTTTGGGTAATATCATTGTTTGCGGTTATTATAGCGATTGTGCCGATACGGTGATTCTGCCTGAGTTGCTCTTAGGCCTCGTTTGTAACACAGGAACTTCCATCCTGCAGAAAATATACGTCGTTCCGTTTCGTGTGAATATTTGCATGAGTTGCATGATGAATCTCTATCCTTTTTTTGGTGATGTGAAACGTGTGCGCGAACAGACCAGATTCAGTAGTGTTTCCAGAATTAAAAGTGAGCCGAGCCACTTGTGCATTATTACGTTTACGTTGATTGGTGATCTGATGCTAGTACCACCATGGCACCATCCCATCAATTTAACCTGCATGCCTAAAAAGGTAGCCTTTCCGGCCACGTGTGCTTTTAATTAAGCGCCCCCTTAAATCAGTGAGGCGCGAGCAAGACGCTATTAATGGAAAATTCATCTTTTTACTACTAGTACCAGACCTTAGCACCAGTGTGCGGAGTAATTGACTAGCGTAATTAAGGAGCTAGCGAGCCAGCTAGTAATTCATCTTTTTATTACGAGTCAAGGCGGTCATGTCCAACGAACACAACAGATTGACTAGGGTAATTAAGGGGCGGGTTAAATGCAAACACTGCCCGTCCTGTCGATTGCAATTAACCTCTCTCTGAAAAGGAAGGATAGACGACTGTGCGCTCTGCCGGGCGTTGGATCCGGCAGCGGGAAAAGCGAGATCCCTCGCTTGCTTGAATATAGGCCGTCGGACGGCCCTCGGTCGATGCAATCATGTTAATCTCATTTTGTCTTGCTACGTTTGAACGTTGCCGTTGGACGGGCAGCCGGATCACGGGGATAATCCCGGGCCAGTGGCATTCATGAATGGGTCTGGGTGGGTGATTTGGAGACGTGTAATGCTAAAGGCAGCTCTAATCAAACTTTTTCTTCTGGGGGCTGCAAGCATAACTGTCACATAATTCAATGCAAAAGTAAATTAACAGTGCCATGATCAAAGGGTGTGACTGCGGTCTGGGGAGAGACCTCCTGCAAGAGATAAGAATTCAGAACAATCGAAGAAGAGACCGGCAAGAAGATAGACATGATTCAATGCAAAAGTAAATTAGCAGTACCGTACTAAATATATTCATGTGTTGTTGAGCGAGGTTAATCATGCTTCGAGTGCGGACATTGGCTGCCAAGCTACTCGGAACTTCGTATTTAAAACAAAATCCAGAAAACACAATTAAAATGTGTGCAGTACTGGTCTGTGTTTTTTTTTTTTGTAATTTGTAAGCTATATAGAAAAAAAAATTGGCCCAACAAAAATAAATTGACCCTTTTGAAATACATATATTTTGTGTGCCACGTGTGAAAGTATATTGTATAAAATTTCACACATACGTAATATACATGTGTATTCGTATTCACAAAAAAATTGTAATTTTGTTGTGATGTACAAACACTGTATTTTAATATTTTTCGATTCTGTTTTAGGCTATATAGTCTCTGTCCGAATTTGAGATTACTTGATATGTTTTTTTTTCATGTGTATTGATATGTTTATTATTTATCGTATTCATAATAAGTGTTTAAAATGGAAAATCATTTATTATTTATGGTACTATAACTCGTATTGTCGTACATTGGCGGATGAATCATTGTTGATAAAATTCTGAACTTGGGTAGTAGACTATAGTGCCATCAACAAATTGATGGGCAGCAATGGAGGTCATCGGTATTTGAGGGGTATTTTCATTCCCTCAACTGTTATCGTTGACAACCAAAACTCTATTTTTTTAGTTGGAGACAACCGAAGCTTTTGAAGAGTTGACGACCAAGAAAATTTTAAAAACTGGCCACATTCCTAGACTCGATGGCAGCCAGCATGTGTTTTTCTTTAGCGTTCGAGTCAAATGTTAAATACTAGTACTAGCACTAATTTTGAACTATCTGTACATTGTGTTGTTTCAAATATTAAACAAAAACTATCTGTACATTTAACATAAATAAATTAGCTAATGCTCCCTCTGTAAACAAAGAGGTGGTATGCAAACCAAAGTATTTTTCATTGGAACTACACGATTTTAATTCAGTTGAAGCATACGGGCCGGCTCGGCGGAAAGGAACGCACGAGTGTCACCAGTCCGCACACGTCACCGTCGGCCGAAAACGACGTGGAGCCATCACGGTGGATAAAACACACGCTTGCATTCAGCACGCAGCTAGCCAGCCAGTCTATCCTTTTCCGCCGCGGAAATACCAAAAATCATTGGTGGCGAGGCGATGCGCTTATCAACCGAGCCCGCCCCGATCCAGATTATTTCAGAGTCACTTCCCTCTCCCTTTCACCCCAGCAGCACCAGTGCACCACCCACCCTCAGACCCTCTCTCTCTCATATAATTGGGGCTGGGATACCACGCGCGCAATCGTCCAAATTGACCAGCGTAGCTAGGGTACAAGCAACGCCGGAGGCAGGGCCAGGCGATGAGAGGAAGAGACCGGCAGTGGAGCACGCGGCCGCTGCGTGCGAGGAGCCGGAGGGAGTGGCCCGATCGCTCCGCTCCAGCTCCGGCTCCGGAGGAAGACGACGGCATGTGGTGGGCCGTGGTGGCTGCTGGGCTTGGGGCGCGGGCCCCGCGGAGCCTGGTCACCCGTCATCAGCAGCGGCCTCCTGGAAAAAGATCGACCCGCCCGCCGAATGGTTCGTCGAGCCGGGGTTTTACTTTACACGTCGACGTCGCGGCGCCACTCCCGGGTTTTGTCTGCTTGTTGCAAACGGGGAGATTTTAGTCGTCGGTGGCTCGTAGTAATAATCTAACGAAACGCCGGGGTTTCCGCAGCAAAGTCATTTTGCTGTGTGATTTAACGACGAGTCCGGAGGAAGAAACAACGGCATGTACACATGTGTACAACTCTATATTCTTTTCTTTTTTGCGAATGTGTACAACTCTATATTGGGAAACGTGTGTGCGCAAATATTTTAATGAGGCACACGGATAAAGGAGGATCACTTGACCATGAATGTAAAAATGTCCTTTTCCCTCGAGAAAATAACTGGTTAGGCGAAACAATATCATTAAGGCCTTCTTTGGTTCACAGGATAGTAAAAACATAGGAATAGAAAAGTCATAAAAAATGAGATGACATGTATTTCAAATCCTATTAATAAGAATAGGAAAGAAGATGTTCTTTGATTCACATCATAGAATTTTTTTCATTAAGTCTAAGCTAATGTTTATTTTCTTACGAAATGTGGAGGATAAGAAGAATTCCTTCATAGAAATATGTTTCTATTCCTACAAATCAAAGGACTTTATTTTTCCTACCGAAATCCTATCCTATGGAATTCCTACAAACCAAAGGAGGCCTAAGATGGAAAAAAAAATACTGTGATTTTTGTTATGCATACACTCACTGTAAATATTTATTGGCCAAACATGTCCACTGCCCCAAAAGTTATGTGCAAGTTCTTACAAAATGTCTCCATAGAGAGAAAACAATGCATATGCACAACTGCGACAGCTTCGACATTTGTCGAAGACACAAGCTTTTTGCCCAGAGCATCAGTCAACCAATCATCGAACGTCAAGGTAGGATTCGGCCACACCAACAGCCTCTACGGCCACCTTAGACTCGACTGGTCACGATAGTGCATAGGGGAAACACTCTTCGGCAACACCTCCAAAGAGGAGAAGACGCTCTCGAGCACCACCACCATTGACATCAACCACTTTCAAAGATTTTAGTTTCCGCTAAATCCTTGAGCCACTCCACCTATCAAGCTCTCCGAGGGGATCCAACCAGTAACAACCTGGAAGGTCGTGCCTCAACTCCGTTGGCACCAGCACCAGCAAAACCAAAAACAATCAGGCGAACAAAAAACATCACCGTCGCTTCACCATGTAGCACGGTTCATGGCCAACACCAGCACCGATCCAACTGGCCAGCCACCGCCTTATCACAGGAGCCCACCTACGCCACAACTTCGGGCGCAACCTAGTCGAGTCCACCATGCTCCCGCACGCGCGCTCTCCAAAGCTCGCCACCTCCACCATGCACCTCCGCGTAGCTCCGCTGCTGGCAGCATGTCATCGTGCCGACCACAAACCCGGGATGCCACCTCTAGCCACCGCCGCTGCCGGGACAAACCGATCGGGTCTAGCAACATAACTATACTCAAACTAATGTTCATGACCATAAGTTGTTTTATTTTTTTTTAAAGCGGGAGGCGGGTTCATGACATTCATGACAAGATGTCCTCTGGTTAAGAGCGAAGAGAGTACGCACCATTCATGACAAGATTCAAATAGGAGCATGTAATATACCGAAGAGATACGAATAAGCAACCTTTTGAATTATGTGTTGAAGTTTTTTACTATTTGTTGAGATAATATTGAAATGATGATGTTTTGTTGCTGAATCATTAGCTAAGTGTTCAAATATGTTTTCTTGTATTTTCATCAAAAACTCCATTCGATGCATGCCACACCCAGATACGTGCTATCAAGCACACAATCTCAACTCAGCATGTCTAAACAAATATAGGCCACGAAAGAAAACCCGAGCTTAACATGTCTCGCCGTATACACAAGGCTACCAAACAAAGTATTAGCTCACCACATAGGCTACCAAACAACGGCACTCATGCATGTCTCAAAGAGGAACAACCAGAACAATTCGCCAACGGTCTTGCTAAGTCTCAGTCGACTAAGACTTTGTACATTGAGATCCGTGCAAAATTTTCTTTTTGGGTTTTCTCTTTTTCCTTTTTGCATGTTACATCACTTGATTGAGACTTGGTTAAATCTTGATCGACTGAGACCTAGCCGCACCCATTGGCCAAACACACGCGCGAACAACCCACGGGTCTGCCCCCTCAACTCCGTTCTGTTTTTGAAAGCGAACGGGTTGATGACATTCATGGCAAGCCGTGGTCGTCCGTTTAAGAGCACAGGAAGTACACAGGCATATAAAATTGTAAACAAAACATTGAATCCAGTTCGGCAGGACGCCAAATGAATGCAAGCATAAAAGAAGAGGAGTCGTATTTGCACGTTTGCTGCTGATTTGATTTGAAACAGTAGCAGTAGTCTCCTTGTTAAAATTAAAACACACATGGGCGGTACGCATATCGTATTAAACTCTCTCTCTCTCTCTACCGCTTCCGTGGGTGGAGATTAGCAGGGGATGAGGAGAGAGAAAAGGAGAGGGGAGGAGCCACTTGCGTGCTGGCCTCTACCGCTGCTGCGATTGGTGCCACCTTCTACCACTCTACTAGTAGGAGTAGTCTACTGCCTCCTCCTCTCTGCTTGCTCGCTCGCTCTGTTTCACTTGTTGCTGCCGCTTTTCTTTCTTTGCTTCTCCTTTTCCGCCTCCACTCCACAGCCTCACCTGCTTGCTCCTCGCTTTGCTTTCTCCCTC
>NC_057802.1:540734348-540757304 GCF_018294505.1 Triticum aestivum
CCAATCAACCCAATCCCTTTCCCCCCCATCATCCTCCTCCTGTAGCCGCCCGCCCTATTCCTGTTGCTGTTGGCGTTGGAGCTGCTCCTCCTCCTGCTCGCCTCTCCTCTCGTCTCTTCTTCCTTCTCTTCTCTTCTATCGGGCTGTTGCCGTCCGTCGGTCGGTCGGTCAGACGCCGTGCCTGCCGGCAGCTCGGGGGTTTGGTCTGGTGCGGTCTGGTGGTGGCGATTTTGGAGCTCGGGGCTGCGCGGGCCGAGAAGGGGAGGCGGCGAAATTGTGGGGGACAGGCCGGAGCGCGGGGCGAAAGCGCGAGGCTGTTGGCCCCCTTTTGGTCCGGTTTGCTTCCGGGGCATTCAATCCTCCAATCCGGGCGAGCCGGGCGCGTGCGGGCGGTGCGGCGACAGCTGTTTCCTCGACCACGCTGTGTCTGTGCGGCGTGGATGCGGTGCGGCGGGGACGCGTGGTGGCGGCGGCGGCGGGGGAGCCACTGCGGCGGCGCTGGCGATGTAGCCGAATGACCGGCGCTGCTCGCACGGCACGAGGCGGCGGGGAGGGGGCCGCCGGGATGGAGGGGAAGGGCGCGGTGGCGGCCGGGCTGGTGGGGTTCCTGGGGATGGGGCTCGACAGGGTGCGGCTGCTGCCGCTGCCGGAGAAGCTGTCGGCCAAGGCGCTGCGGAGCCACGTGCGGGGGCACGGCTCGCGGGAGGCGCGGGAGCGGTGGTGGCGCTGGACGCTCTTCCTCTGGGTGGTCGGCTGGACGCTCATCTGCCTGCAGATCTTCCACTACTTCGACTCCGGCGCCGTGGAGAAGCGCCGGGAGTCGCTCGCCAGCATGTGCGACGAGCGCGCCCGCATGCTTCAGGACCAGTTCAACGTCAGCATGAACCACCTCCAGGCGCTCGCCATCCTCGTCAACACCTTCCACCACTCGCTCAACCCCTCCGCCATCACCCAGGTACCCCTATCTTGCTCTGCTCCCCGTCTTCCATGGCGGTGATGCCGGATGAGGCCGATTAGTACTAACTAACCCTGTCCGGCATGGCATGGCTGCCCGCAGGCGACGTTCGCGAGGTACGCGGAGAGGACGGCGTTCGAGCGGCCGCTGACGAGCGGGGTGGCGTACGCGGTGCGGGTCACGCACGCCGAGCGGGACCAGTTCGAGCGGCAGCAGGGCTGGAGCATCAAGAAGATGTACTCCTCCCCCAACTCGCAGGGGCCCGGCGACGCCGCCGTCGCCGAGATCCGCGGCCCGGCCGACGAGTACGCCCCCGTCATCTTCGCGCAGGACGCCTACAAGAACGTCATCTCCTTCGACATGCTCTCCGGCGCTGTGCGTGACCATTAATTTACTCGCTTGCTTTCCTATCCCACACAAAAAATCTCGGTGCCTTCGTTTTTCCCCCCACTCTCAAGTCTCAAGCTAGCTAGATTTATCCTTTTTAGCCTAGGCCCGGCCGGCCGTATAAAGCTGCACCTCCCGGTGCTCCTCATGTGGTTTTACAGCTCAGCTCCGCCCAGCCCAGCCCAGCCAGCGCTGCTGCTACTAATATTTTACCACTGACAGTGAATGATTTATTTTTTTACCAACTTACAGTGTGGCCACTTGTTAGTGTCTTTGGATTCTCCTACTCTGATGAGGAACAATTGTTGATTCTGAATTAACATTGTTTGATGCTAACAGAAGTGCATTTGGTTTGCTTTTGTGCAGGACGATCGCGAGAACATAATACGAGCCAGAGAATCCGGGAAGGGTGTTCTAACTGCTCCTTTCCAGCTGCTGAACGGCCGCCTCGGCGTGATCTTGACATACTCCGTGTACAAGTCCGAGCCCCCTGCGGATGCGAGGCTGCAGGAGCGCGTCCAAGCCGCCATAGGGTAAAGTCTGCATCACAGCATCCTATTCCAGCCATATGTGAGTATGCAACAGAATCTCACTGGCTGCTTTTTGCTTGCAAGCAGCTATCTAGGTGGCATATTTGACATAGAAGCGCTTGTCGACAAGTTGCTTCATCAGCTCGCGGGGAAGCAGTCCATCATGGTGAATGTGTATGATACTACCAATGACAAGCCGATCAGCATGTATGGTTCGGATGATACAGGCAGTGGGATGTTCCATAACAGCACGCTCAACTTTGGCGATCCATCTAGACGGCATGAGATGCATTGCAGGTGATTGATTTGTCGCTCTTACCTTTTATCAACCCTGCAGTATGGATACATTCAACGTAGTACTGCCCATGTGTCCTGTTTTCTCCCTTCTTCTCTGTAAAACACAACCACTGTTAATGTGACATATTCCTCTTCAACAGGTTCATGCAAAAGCCACCATTGCCATGGCTTGCAATAACATATTCGTTAGGGGCTTATGTGATTGCTTTGCTCATTGGACATATATTTTATGCTACTGTGCATCGTATCGCAAAGGTTGAAGATGATCTTCAAATTATGAAGAAGCTCAAGAAGTGTGCGGAAGCTGCAGATGTTGCCAAGTCACAGGTTAGTAATCTCTCTTACACAACCTATACTGCTTGTCTAACTCAAAAAAAAATCTCATTCCATGCCCTTTTTTGCTTGTTTGCAGTTCCTGGCTACAGTTTCACATGAGATCAGAACTCCAATGAATGGGGTTTTAGGTGAGTGTGTAATTGATCTAACCCATAATGTATACTCCATTGTTTTCTGGCTGAAGGGATTTAAGCAATCACCACTTTTTTCAGGAATGCTCCAAATGCTCATGGATACTGATCTGGACACAACGCAGCAAGACTATGTTAGAACAGCCCAAGCCAGCGGAAAGGCTTTAGTGTCCCTTATAAACGAGGTTCTTGATCAGGCGAAGATAGAATCTGGCAAACTCGAGCTTGAGGCAGTGCCCTTCGATCTTAGACTAGTCTGTGATGACATCTTGTCTCTCTTCTGTGGAAAAGCTCAGGAGAAAGGACTGGAGGTAATTCCAGAGTAGATTCTTGCAGTGCAGTTTTGGTGTATTTTGTTGGAATGCACTAACCATTTTCATTTTTCATGATTTTATCTTCACGTGCTACGCGAGCAGTTGGCAGTGTATGTCTCTGATCAAGTTCCACAAACACTTATTGGTGATCCGGGTAGAATGAGGCAAATCATTACAAATCTCATGGGGAACTCCATAAAAGTAAGATGATTAATATACGTGAATAGCGTAAAATAGAAATACAACGCATTTTGTTATAAATGTTCATTATTTATATGCGTTCTGTTATTTGTTGGCTGAAGATTTCTATTTTTTTTTTCACAGTTTACAGAAAGAGGACACATCTACTTGACAGTTCATGTCGTCGAAGAGGTCATGAGTTGTTTAGAGGTGGAAACAGAATTTCAAAACACAAACAACACCTACAACACCTTGAGTGGCTACAAGGTAGCTAACAGAAGGCATAGTTGGCAGAGCTTCCAGCTTTTCAATACGGATTTACACTCGGCTGAGATGCCCTTTGCTCCTATCCTGCCTGAAACAATAAGATTGATAATATCTGTTGAAGATACCGGCGTCGGCATCCCACCTGAAGCCCAATCCCGGATATTCATGCCTTTCATGCAGGTTGGTCCATCCATTGCCCGCATCCATGGGGGCACGGGCATCGGATTAAGCATCAGCAAGTGCCTGGTTCATCTCATGAAGGGGGAGATTGGGTATGTAAGCATACCCAATGTTGGTTCTACTTTCTCCTTCACTGCAGTGCTTACGAAGGCACGCTCCAATGCAAATGCTAACAAATCGCCAGGGTTTAAAGGGATAAATGCATTGGTAGTTGATCATAAGCCGGTTCGTGCCAAGGTTACCAAGTACCATTTGCAAAGGCTTGGAGTCAAAACGGAATTGACCACTGATGTAAACCAAGTTATTCCTAAGATGAACTGCGCATCACTAGTTACAAGGCTAGTGCTAGTTGACAAGGAAACCTGGATGAAGGAATCCCATTCAATGCCTCATTTGCTTAGCAAACTGCGGAGCAAAGATCAGTCAGACCCTCCGAAGCTCTTTCTTTTGGAGAACCCTACGAATTCTATCAAGAGCAGTTCAAATATATCGAGGGAGCATAACTTGAATGTAATCATGAAGCCGCTTCGTGCAAGTATGCTTCAGGCCTCACTAAGGCGGGCTTTGGGCGGAGTAGATAAGGTGCATGGCAAGAATGGAGTCGTTGGCAACTCAGCGTTGGGTAGCCTTCTTCACAAGAGGCAAATCATTGTGGTTGACGATAACGTTGTGAACCTTAAAGTGGCTGCTGGTGCTCTCAAGAAGTATGGCGCAGAAGTAATTTGTGCAGACAGTGGGAAGAAAGCAATCGCATTGCTAAAACCACCTCACAGTTTTGATGCTTGTTTCATGGACATACAAATGCCAGAAATGGATGGGTAAGTCTTTAAATGGCTGCTCACCATTTCCTTCGAGTATTAATCTGTCAGTCATAAATTACTGAAGTTTTATCATGCATTTTTTCCAGGTTTGAAGCCACCAAGAGGATCAGAATGATGGAACGAGAGCTAAATGAGCGGATAGAACGCGGAGAAGCGCCACCAGAATGTGCTAAAGTTCGGAGGTGGCGAACTCCGATATTGGCCATGACGGCAGATGTTATCCAGGCAACATATGAGCAGTGCTTGAAATGTGAAATGGATGGCTATGTCTCCAAGCCATTCGAAGGGGAGCAGTTGTACAGAGAAGTAACTCGATTTTTCCAAAGTCATGACCATGTTCAGTAGGTAGGTCTATATGGATTGTAAATTAGTGGAGGATGTCACCACACAGCTCATGGCATTGGTGCGGAGGAGTTTGTTGAAGCTGCAGTGCTCCCAAGAGTAAGCTCCTCTGTAATTTATTACCCCCTCCTATCTGCATCCATGTTTCTTTCTTATTTAAGAATCAAACTAGCACTGCTAGGCAAAAGAAAATGTGATATGCATTTATATAAGGTCTATAAAGCTTAAAGCAATTCTTAGCAGGCCTTCTTGCTGAAGTTTGTTTGTGGTGGTTTGGTTCTAAAGAACAACTATTACAATTTCTTAAAGCAAGCTCTGATTTTGAGATCTCCGAGCTCATTATATTATATACCCCTTGGAATCCTCCTGGTCTAATGTCATGTTTTTTCTTATTATTCCAGGTATGAGCTTAAAAACCTGGAGATCGATGGAACCACCAGGCTCTGTTTCTTGGTACACCATCCCACCAAGAGGCAAAGAAAAAAGCTGTAAAGCTCTTGGAGTCGAGGTGCACGTGTGGCATTTTGTTCAGCAACTTCTCGAAGACGGTTCACGCGAAAAAAAAAGGCCAACCGCATACGCTGACAGCAGGTTTCAGCTCGACCGATGTCCTCCGCCTTTGTAATGTAAATGTAAAATATAGGGAGAGCAAAATTTTCCTTCCTTTTTCCTCCCCGGGAATTGTATGGGTGTACATAATTAGGTGTTGGTGGTTTGTGCAGGAATTTCCCTTTTGTGCATTTGAATGTGTTTTTTTGCGCGGTGTGTCCCAAGCTGTAAGTCATCACACATTCAAAGCTGAAGCCTTCGTTTTCTTGATCTCTCAGCTGGTGTGTTCTCCTTCTTTCCTGTCCCTGTCCCTATCAGAGTCCTCAACCTCCTGAAGTCTCTCCTGCTGTTGGTTGGGTTTCTCTTCTCTTCTCTTCTCTTCTCTTCCCAGCTAATATACATGCATATCCTACTTGGTGGTGTGGCTTTTGTGGCGTCTCCGTCCGATGAAAACGGCTTTTGCCTGATGTCACCCACCAATGGCTAAACCCTTGTTTAGTACGTGGTCCGGGCCGTTGTCATGGCACCTAACTGCTGCATTATGTCCATCGTTCCCCAAGGTCTCCAAACTGACGCACTTTCTTGCGATGGAGGCTAAACTAATCGTGGTGGTTGCAATGGTGTAATCCTGTGTTCACTTGCTCCAGCGTTGCCCTTGTGCTTGTCCCGGTGCTTACCGGTCTCCATTGACATATATAACCTCTTTCTCTATGGCTGTGCTGGTGCCTTTGTCAATGAAACCGGCGGATTCAACCACCTTTCATCATCATCGGAAAGAGGAAAACTATGATTGTGTCGATATCTATGGTTTTTTCTTCGAACACGAATTTTGCAGGAGGAAGTTCATTTCCCACATGAACAAGTTTTTTGTTTTAAAAAAAATATGAAATGCGCGGATTCAACCACCTTCCATCAGAGAGAAAGAAAAACCACGATCGTGTCGATATCTAGGGGGTCTCTGCCTTGAACACATGAACTTGGCAGGAATCGCTTCATTTCCCACAGGAACAGGTTCTCTTTTCTCATTTCAAACAGGATCCCAAGGAATCTGATTTGCTGCTACCTGCAAAATAGAAGGGCCAAAGGGAAGGCCAAAATGCTGCCGGAGCATTGCTACTGCCTCTGCCTCGCAGGCCTGCATCAGGATCATGTTATCCTGTGCTTTGGTTGAATTCACAGCACAATCATGACAATCAAAGAAGTGTGAATTTGGCCAATGACCATTTATGCTTTGCATGTGCACAAGATGGGAGTACGCTTGTCATTTACACCTGGATCCCAGTTTCAGGATTTGCCATACATTTATTACCATTTGCAAGCCTAGCAAATATAACTTCAAAAGCTTCATCATGTTTTCATTGGCAACTGAGCTCCGTTTCAAATTTATCTTCACATTTATTACCATGTACACGCCTAGCAAATGTGAAAGATGGTACTCCCTCCCTCCGGTCCTTTTTACTCCGCATATAAGATCTGTCCGAAGTCAAACTTTGTAAAGTTTGACCATGTTTATATGAAAAAGCATCAACGTCTACCATACTAAAGTTGTACAATATGAAAATTAAATTCATGACACAAAACATGGTCAAACTTTACGAAGTTCGACTTCAGAGAAATCTTATATGCAGAGTAAAAATGACCGGAGGGAGTACTACACGCAAGGCAGTTGGTATTTAAGCTTCCAGAGCTTCATCATACTCCTCATTGACAATTGAGCTGCGGTCCAGGATTACCATCACATTTATTACCATGTACACGCCTAGCAAATGTGAAGGATGGTACTACATACTACGAAGCAGATGGTACTTCCTCATCATACACACAGACCTTACACCTTCCTAAAGTTTGGCCAGAAGTCAGGTTATGCACATGGGGGGTTTTTATGTACAGTCAAGTGAAACATCAATTTCATCATGGATTGGTGATGGTACTGAAATTTGTTGGTAAATCCTTCTGATTTGGCAGGATCCACTACTCACCAAAGCTTTTACTGCTCTTCAGGCGGCCAGCTGCTTTCCAGATCATCATTTAACAGGGGAGGAGGACACAGGATAGTGGGTGCCCAGTGCTCTGTCATCAACATAGCTGGTGCCAGATCAGCTACTTTCCATGGCCAATCTGTGATGGGAAAACCATTTTAGTAAGTTCAAGAGAATAGATAAGTTGCAAATTTCATGCACAAAGTGCTAGACAGTAGACATATGGAGTGAGTTTTTCGCTCATAAATCTGCTCTTGCTTCAGCAAGTTTTTGACTGAAACGCCTTCAGTAGACACCACGGATCATGGCCTCACCTTTGCTTGTTGGTGCCATTCGAGCATCCTGCGGTAGTCCAGCCTTGCGACGGGGCAACCGACGATAGCCGATACCCTCGAAACAGCCTCACTGACAGCTGTTTCCACTCTTTCCTTGCGGAAAACCTTGACGATGTCTTCTTCCTCGTCTTGGTCGATTGGCATCGCCCTGCTATTGATTCCTCGCAGACCAACACCTTTTCGGAACCACCTCAGCATGATCTTCTCAAGGATGCCAACACTTTGAAGTAACTCCTTGTACTTGTTTCTTTCTCGGTGAGCTCTGAACCGTGCCTATCAGAATAAACAGGTGGACTTGCTTATCGACTGAACAAAATCCTCAAAACATCAAGGATGCACTAGTACACATCTAATTAATCTGCGCATGATACACGGAACTGAACTTACCTGAATCTTGATGACATTTTTCCGAACTTTCTGATATTCCTTACGTTTCTTCCAGCACCTGAAGTTCTTCTGGATAGATAATGCAGCTCTTTCGAGCATAGATGGCGAAGCAGAGCTATCTCCATTCTGAAGAGCCTTTTGTTTCTTCTTTTTTAAGGAAAACACACGGAAGGTAGCTTGTATGCACCCGGCAGCTTGAACAGCATTTCGGATAGCTCCTAAAGAATCCCTCAGTGCAAGCTGGTCATCAGTTCCACCATCCACATGTGCGCATTTATCTGATACTCTATCCACAGCACTAGATGTACTCACTCCACCATTATGATCTACGGGTTTCCCATTTTCTTGTGATTCCAGAGAATGAAGGGTACTGGTTAGTTCTGCTTCTGAAAGGAATGCAGAGATGCCTATGAAACCATATGCAGACGCTATTGAAGCAGGTGTCTTGGCAGCAGGGTCTTCCGCTGTTGGATCTGAAAGTGCACCCACAGCAGCGCCTGCAGCAAAAAGAACCGCCACCATTTGTTGCCTGTCATTTCATATTAGGCTCGGAGTCAGGAGGAAATTCATATGAGATGAAGCTAGGAAACAGAACATAAATTGCCTATATTACAGATGGGACATATGCATTTGGTTGCAAGAATAGGAAAGCTTATGAAAATAGTTTGAGTAAATCTTTGCATGCAATGAATAGACCATCAATACCTTCCGAATCGTGCAGCCCAATGCAGAGCAGTCCATCCATTTGCATCACGGTAGTTTATAGGCACGCCATTATTAAGCAGCGGTTTCAGAGCCCAGTCGTATCCCAGTGCGGCAATTGTATGTATAACACCATGGTATTGCTTAGGAAGCAAATACTCCCCTTCACTGTTCTGTTCAAATTTGGATGATAGCCAGTCCTCGAACTTACTGTTAAGCATCACTTCCATGATGCAATTTACTGCATTCTCATGGTCCAACTGCTCACATGTTCTCCCTATAATCTCTGAGGGGTTAACTGGGAATCCAGACTGGACATTTGGGAGTGGCAACCTGAACTTTGAGAAGAGTTCACAGCCATGACTATCAAAAAGCATCTGCACATAGTTAAGAAGCAACAACAGCTCATTGTCACTTTTGGTAGGCCTCTGTTGGAATTCAAATTCCCGTGCTTCACTGTAGGGTTTCCCGTTCCCAATAATCATTGTGTTGGTAGGCTTTTCAACAAATCCAAATTCTCGATCTTGAGTGCAAGGTTTCCCATTCTCATCGAGCATGCACATTCTCACCTTTCCAGCACCAAGGTATGATGGAGTATAACAACGGATGACACCTTGCTGGACAATTTCCGCAGGTACCTTAACATCACCAAATAGTACCCATAAAATATTGGAGGGGAAGTCTCCTGCAATGACAACCTGCATACCATTTATAGCCTCCAATTAATTATTGTAAGAGATCATGGTAGAAACTGACTTCAACACAGAATTTCCTTAAATACAATAATAACAACAACAACAACAACAACAACAACAACAACAACAACAACAACAACAACAACAACAACAAAGCTTTTAGTCCCAAACAAGTTGGGGTAGGCTAGAGGTGAAACCCATAAGAGCTCGCAACCAACTCATGGTTCTGGCACATGGATAGCAAGCTTCCACTCATGGTTCTGGCACAGAATTTCCTTAAATGGTCAACATTTTTGCCAACGAGGCAATAGATGAACTCAGAGATCATGCACACTCTGATAATTATACCGATATTGGCACTCCCATGTGCCAATATCCCCAAATGGTTCCATATCTTATCAATAGAGCGGAACAACGAAGTAGCATTATTTAACTGACAAAACAACTTGCTGAATTAAGAATATCAACTTCAGCTCCAGGGGATACCTTAGCACTTTCAGAACAAAATGCCCATTCTGGAGAAACCTCATGAATATGGAACCATTGGTTTTCATCAACTGTCACAGGAGCTGAATGCAGAAAAGAATTAAGTTGGTCCTCTTCCAACCATGCTTCCGATCAAGAGAGACATACATGGAAAATTGCAATTTTTCAGAAAGTTTGCTCATGGTAACCCAGGCAGTAATTACCAATGAAAGAATCATAATGCATGGTATTTGGTAGCACAAGAGTAGAGCACCTGAATTTCTTATGACATCAATAGGATCGCGATAAGGTTGGCTTCCTTCAGTACGGTTGTCTTCACTAAACTCCTCCAGTTCATAAAAGATATCTGCAAGGTTTGTACCTGTGTCGAATTCTTCATTCTGGATCCCAGGCATAGGATTAGGATCATGATTTGGCAGAACCTCGCCAGTGTTAACATCATGACGTTCCTTGTTTTCCAGACTCAACTGCATTTCAAGCATCCGCCGCCAATCAAATTGACTTGTATCATTTGATTCATTGTTTATGGTCAGGATCTGGGAACTAACTTCTTCCGCGGATCCTGGGCTGCGAGAGAGGAGACGTGGCGCAATTATCTCACTTGTCAACCCCGGCGAACTATGTGCATCCGCTCTGCTAGCACTGCCATTCTGATAGGATGTTGGTGAACCGTTTAGTGCTGATACTGAAATGCTGCCCTGGTAATCAATCAACAAATAAAGGTTAAGCACAGGATAGCCCCAAAAACAATGTAATGACTTCAGCCACTAATTAATAATGTGCACTAGCTTAACAGGTGAATTAACCAATGGAAATTCTACACGATGTCAAGTTCAATTTCACTGGTGCTTTGCCCCAGTGATCAATTAATCTGATATGTTCAAAGATCGCCCACTGTTGAAGTGAATAGATAACTGTGGATAGTAAACCAATGTTATTTTTTCACTCGTCCTAGTTGGTTAAGCATCAGAATTGCAGATGTGTTTTTTTTTTTGAGGAAGAATTGCAGATATGTTATGACAAAAGGAAGATAAAACAAGAGACGAACCTCTAGCACATCTCTATAGTGGACAAGAACAATGTGCTCATAAGCCCTGCAAAGATGAATTGCTTTCATTAAATGTGAACTGAAATTTACAACAACAACAAAGCCTTTAGTCCCAAACAAGTTGGGGTAGGCTAGAGGTGAAACCCATAAGATCTCGTGACCAACTCATGGCTCTGGCACATGGATAGCAAGCTTCCACGCACCCCTGTCCATAGCTAGTTCAAATAAAATGTTATTCACGGGGAAAATAACAGCAAATCATAACCCACACCCCAACAGTAGAAGTCATAGTAATAACAGGGTATAATACCAATATTTTCTGGAACTTACGAGTACAAGAATTGCTGTGCCTATTTTGGAGACTCCTAATAAAAATATAGGATTGCCCTTAGGAATAAAGTCTCTTGCACTGTTTCACATGATCAGAAAATATGGGAGAACATAGTAGACCATTGCAAATTTTAACATGTCTGCAAGGAATTGGTGAACGTTGGTTTCTATCTGTTGGGAACATCTCAGATGGATGCTCAAACTTCAAAGTAACGACCGTAGACAGAATAACTTATGAATATGAATTAATGCAACAGGCTTTACCATAGAAGCAAGAAAAGAAAATGACACGTGGCCATGGACTGCTTATAAATTCCTCCCTGAGTTCCCATTCAAAAATCCTCCATGAGGAGCACAATGACAAAGTTGCTATTGGGTTTGTGTTCTAAGGAGAAGCAATCACAATTCACAACAATCCGAGACACAAGAAAAGCTTATGGGAAGCATAGAATACAGTGCCTAACATATTCCCCCTACAAGTAACCAGGGTACTCACGGTTCAAGCATCCAATATATCCGCCTCATGAATGTAGGGCTATTTTCTGCACGAGCATAATAGCAGTTCAGTGCCTTTACATTGTTAACCTGAAATTTGTAGGGTCAAACGAGGAAAGCACATTAACTATGCAACTCATCTGATTGAGTCATAACAACAAAGATTACCAACTATTTATTGGCTTTGCTCTTACTAACATACTATGATTAACACTTGGACTCCTATTACTAGACTAGAGATAAACATTGAACAGACCTTAAGGTACTCATGTGCTTCGTTACCACTCTTCCCATTCCTCTTTTTTTGCCATTGATACCCATCATTCCGGAAGAACCGATGTACCCTACGGTTGAAAAGGAACCAAGAACCACCTGTAATTTCAGAACCAAGTAAGTTAATCACGCCCAGGGCACGCATTAGATTGAATCAGATACCTCGCAAGCAAGAAAACAAAAGGATGGTTTTATTACTCGGTGGCCTCTGAGGGGTTCTGTTTTGGATCCCGAACAGCTCGCAGTTCCGCAATATGTCCAGAACCTCTCTGGGCTTGAGCCACCGCGTCTTCACCTCCCGCTGCAGATTTTGTATGTCGAGACCTGAATCAGATGAACAAAATGTAACAAACTTGTCACAAACTAGATCATTAGGAACACATAACAACTAAGGGGAATTTTCACAGTTCATTAACGACGCAGAGGGATCACCATTCCCGTTTTTCCTTAACAGCAAAGGAAGAAAGAAAGAAACATAGCAGCTGGAGGGATCATGGTTCCAAAGTACTCCCACCAGATATTTCTCAAAATATTTACTGGATAGGATCATGGTTTGAAGGTATTTACGAAACAAGAAAGAAAGAAAAAATAGCAGCTAGGTGAATCAGGAACATGAGCTACGAAGCAGCAATATACAGGATCCGGCACCAAATCCATAGACCCGAGGTAGTATTTACTACTCCCACTCTCACCTCACAGCACCCAAACCTAACCGCCTGGCTCTTGGTAACCAGAATCAGCCGCAGGAACCGCACAGGACACGGCGTAAGATTGCAACTTGGGAACCGGGGAATCCGGCCTTGGTTACCTTGCTGCTGCTGCATCGCGGCGGCCCGACAAACTCCGGCGAGGGACCAAGAACTGGGGCGGGGGCAGTGGCGAGGGCGACGAATATCCCCGCAGGCACCACCGAGGTGAGTCTTGAATGGCCGGGTCGCCGCCAACTACTCCCCCAGGTGTTTGCGGTGGGTGGGTGGCACACTTCCTGAATACTATACTGTTGGATCTGGGACAAGCAAGCAAGCAGGCAATCACTCGCCCCGGTCCAGAGATGCCAGTCGGTCGCGCCGAGCAGCGGCAGTATCCAGTGAGGCCGGAGAGGGAGGGAGAGGGGGATTAGTAGGGGGAAAGAGCGGAGAGGGGAAACTGCGCGGCGGATTCCACCGGACATCCCGGAAGAGAGGTCTGGTGCCAAAGCCAAAGTGTAGGAGGAACTCCAACACCGCGACCCAATTCGTCGTCACGTGTTTGTTTGGGTCGAAACGAACGAAAGCGTCAGCCCAATGCGCGGACCCAAACCGCGTCCGCTTCGTGTCTGTTTTTTCATGCCTAAATTTGAGCCTGATTTGTGTCCACGCGGACACCAAACGAGCACGTGCACGCCCTCTCGGTGTCCGTTGTGGCTCCACCTGTCGGCCACCCAACTACCGCTCGCTGTCATATTAAACGCGATCACCTACCTCAGGTCCGCCTGGCAGTGAGTAAAAACGCCATGTGGCCGTCCTTTTTAATGCAAGCGCGCGCAGGGGAGAGGGGTCATCCACTTCCATTCCCGTCCACATCTGGCCACACTTACTCCCTCGCCGGCGACCAGAAACCCTAGCCAGCCAGCCATGGGCTTCTTCAACGAGAAGGGGAAGGGGAAGTTCAGCGCTAGTGCTAGCTATTCATGTTGGGGAACGTAGTAATTTCAAAAAAAATCCTACGCACACGCAGGATCATGGTGATGCATAGCAACGAGAGGGGAGAGTGTTGTCCACGTACCCTCGTAGACCGAAAGCGGAAGCGTTAGCACAACGCCGTTGATGTAGTCGTACGTCTTCACGATCCGACCGATCAAGTACCGAACGCACGGCACCTCCGAGTTCAGCACACGTTCAGCCCGATGACGTCCCTCGAACTCCGATCCAGCCGAGTGTTGAGGGAGAGTTTCGTCAGCACAACGGCGTGGTGACGATGATGATGTTCTACCGACGCAGGGCTTCGCCTAAGCACCGCTACAGTATTATCGAGGTGGACTATGGTGGAGGGGGGCACCGCACACTGCTAAAAGATCAAACGATCAATTGTTGTGTCTTTGGGGTGCCCCCCGCCCCCGTATATAAAGGAGCAAGGGGGGAGGTGCGGCCGGCCAGGGAGGAGGCGCGCCAGGAGGAGTCCTACTCCCACCGGGAGTAGGACTCCCTTCCTTCCTTGTTGGATTAGGAGAAAGGGGGAAATTGGAGGGAGAGAGGAAGGAAGGGGGGGGGGGCGCCGCCCCCCTCTCTTTGTCCTATTCGGACTATGGGGGAGGGGCGCGCGGCCCTGCCCTGGCCGCCTCTCCTCTTCTCCACAAAGGCCCACTATGGCCCATTAAGCCCCCGGGGGATCCGGTAACCCCTCGGTACTACGGTAAAATCCCGATTTCACCCGGAACACTTCCGATATCCAAATATAGGCTTCCAATATATCAATCTTCATGTCTCGACCATTTCGAGACTCCTCGTCATGTCCGTGATCACATCCGGGACTCCGAACAACCTTCGGTACATCAAAACTCATAAACTCATAATATAACCGTCATCGAAACTTTAAGCGTGCGGACCCTACGGGTTCGAGAACTATGTAGACATGACCGAAACACGTCTCCGGTCAATAACCAATAGCGGAACCTGGATGCTCATATTGGCTCCCACATATTCTATGAAGATCTTTATCGGCAGACCGCATAACAACATGCGTTGTTCCCTTTGTCATCGGTATGTTACTTGCCCGAGATTCGATCGTCGGTATCTCAATACCTAGTTCAATCTCGTTACCGGCAAGTCTCTTTGCTCGTTCTGTAATACATCATCCCGCAACTAACCCATTAGTCACAATGCTTGCAAGGCTTATAGTGATGTGTATTACCGAGAGGCCCCAGAGATACCTCTCCGACAATCGGAGTGACAAATCCTAATCTCGAAATACGCCAACCCAACAAGTACCTTCAGAGACACCCGTAGAGCACATTTATAATCACCCAGTTACGTTGTGACGTTTGGTAGCACACAAAGTGTTCCTCCGGTAAACGGGAGTTGCATAATCTCATAGTCATAGGAACATGTATAAGTCATGAAGAAAGCAATAGCAACATACTAAACGATCAAGTGCTAAGCTAACGGGATGGGTCAAGTCAATCACGTCATTCTCCTAATGATGTGACCCCGTTAATCAAATGACAACTTCATGTCTATGGCTAGGAAACATAACCATCTTTGATCAACGAGCTAGTCAAGTAGAGGCATACTAGTGATACTCTGTTTGTCTATGTACTCACACATGTATTATGTGTCCGGTTAATACAATTCTAGCATGAATAATAAACATTTATCATGAAATAAGGAAATAAATAATAACTTTATTATTGCCTCTAGGGCATATTTCCTTCAGTCTCCCACTTGCACTAGAGTCAATAATCTAGTTCACATCGCCATGTGATTTAACACCAATAATTCACATCACCATGTGATTAACACCCATAGTTCACATCGTCATGTGACCAACACCCAAAGGGTTTACTAGAGTCAATAATCTAGTTCACATCGCTATGTGATTAACACCCAAAGAATACTAAGGTGTGATCATGTTTTGCTTGTGAGATAATTTTGGTCAACGAGTCTGTCACATTCAGATCCGTAAGTATTTTGCAAATTCTATGTCTACAATGCTCTGCACGGAGCTACTCTAGCTAATAGCTCCCACTTTCAATATATATCCAAATTGAGACTTAGAGTCATCTGGATCAGTGTCAAAAATTTGCATCGACGTAACCCTTTACGATGAACCTTTTGCCACCTCCATAATCGAGAAACATATCCTTATTCCACTAAGGATAATTTTGACCGCTGTCCAGTGATCTACTTCTAGATCACTATTGTACTCCCTTGCCAAACTCAGTGGTAGGCTATACAATAGATTTGGTACACAACATGGCATACTTTGTAGAACCTATGGCTGAGGCATAGGGAATGACTTTCATTCTCTTTCTATCTTCTGCCGTGGTCGGGCTTTGAGTCTTACTCAATTTCACACCTTGTAACACAGGCAAGAACTCTTTCTTTGACTGTTCCATTTTGAACTACTTCAAAATCTTGTCAAGGTATGCACTCATTGAAAAAACTTATCAAGCGTCTTGATCTATCTCTATAGATCTTGATGCTCAATATGTAAGCAGCTTCACCGAGGTCTTTCTTTGAAAAACTCCTTTCAAACACTCCTTTATGCTTTGCAGAATAATTCTACATTATTTCCGATCAACAATATGGCATTCACATATACTTATCAGAAATGTTGTAGTGCTCCCACTCACTTTCTTGTAAATACAGGCTTCACCGCAAGTGTGTATAAAACTATATGCTTTGATCAACTCATCAAAGCGTATATTCCAACTCCGAGATGCTTGCACCAGTCCATAGATGGATCGCTGGAGCTTGCACATTTTGTTAACACCTTTAGGATCGACAAAACCTTCTGGTTGCATCATATACAACTCTTCTTTAATAACTCCATTAAGGAATGCAGTTTTGTTTATCCATTTGTGAGATTTCATAAAATGCGGCAATTGCTAACATGATTCGGACAGACTTAAGCGTAGATACGAGTGAGAAACTCTCATCGTAGTCAACACCTTGAACTTGTCGAAAACCTTTTGCGACAATTCTAGCTTTGTAGATAGTAACACTACTATCAGCGTCCGTCTTCCTCTTGAAGATCCATTTAATCTCAATGGCTCGCCGATCATTTGGGCAAGTCAATCAAAGTCCATACTTTGTTCTCATACATGGATCCCATCTCAGATTTCATGGCCTCAAACCATTTCGCGGAATCTGGGCTCATCATCGCTTCCTCATAGTTCGTAGGTTCGTTATGGTCAAGTAACATGACCTCCAGAATAGGATTACCGTACCACTCTGGTGCGGATCTCACTCTGGTTGACCTACGAGGTTCGGTAGTAGCTTGATCTGAAGTTACATGATCATCATCATTAGCTTCCTCACTAATTGGTGTAGGAGTCACAGGAACAGATTTCTGTGATGAACTACTTTCCAATAAGGGAGCAGGTACAGTTACCTCATCAAGTTCTACTTTCCTCCCACTCACTTCTTTCGAGAGAAACTCCTTCTCTAGAAAGGATCCATTCTTAGCAACGAATATCTTGCCTTCGGATCTGTGATATAAGGTGTACCCAACAGTAACTTTTGGGTATCCTATGAAGACGCATTTCTTCGATTTGGGTTCAAGCTTATCAAGTTGAAACTTTTTCACATAAGCATCGCAACCCCAAACTTTAAGAAATGACAACTTTGGTTTCTTGCCAAACCACAGTTCATAAGGTGTCATCTCAACGGATTTAGATGGTGCCCTTTTTAACAAGAATGCAGCTCTCTCTAATGCATAACCCCAAAACGATAGTGGTAGATTGGTAAGAAACATCATAGATCGTACCATATCTAATAAAGTACGGTTATGACATCCGGACACACCATTACGCTGTGGTGTTCCAGGTGGCGTGAGTTGCAAAACTATTCCGCATTGTTTGAAATGAAGACCAAACTCGTAACTCAAATATTCTCTTCCACGATCAGATCGTAGAAACTTTATTTTCTTGTTACGATGATTTTCTACTTCACTCTGAAATTATATGAACTTTTCAAATGTTTCAGACTTTATGTTTCATCAAGTAGATATACCCATATCTGCTCAAATCATCTGTGAAGGTCTGAAAATAACGATACATGCCGCGAGCCTCAATATTCATCAGACCACATACATCAGTATGTATGATTTCCAACAAATCTGCTGCTCGCTCCACTGTTCCGGAGAATGGTGTTTTAGTCATCTTGCCCAAGAGGCATGGTTCGCAAGCATCAAGTGATTCATAATCAAGTGATTCCAAAAGCCCATCAGCATGGAGTTTCTTCATGCGATTTACACCAATATGACCTAGACGGCAGTGCCACAAATAAGTTGCACTATCATTATTAACTTTGCATCTTTTGGCTTCAATATTATGAATATGTGTATCACTACGATCGAGATCCAACGAACCATTTCCATTGGGTGTGTAACCATATAAGGTTTTATTCATGTAAACAGAACAACAATTATTCTCTAACTTAAATGAATAACCATATTGCAATAAACATGACCAAATCATATTCATGCTCAATGCAAACACCAAATAACACTTATTTAGGTTCAACACTAATCCCAAAAGTATAGGGAGTGTGCGATGATGATCATATCAATCTTGGAACTATTTCCAACACACATCGTCACTTCATCCTTAACTAGTTTATATTCATTCTGCAACTCTCGTTTCGAGTTACTACTCTTAGCAACTGAACCAGTATCAAATGCCGAGGGGTTGCTACGAACACTAGTAAAATACACATCAATAATCTGTATAACAAATATACCTTTGTTAACTTTGCCATCCTTCTTATCCGCCAAATACTTGGGGTAGTTCCGCTTCCAGTGACCAGTTCCATTGCAGCAGAAGCACTTAGTCTCAGGCTTAGGTCCAGACTTGGGCTTCTTCACTTGAGCAGCAACTTGCTTGCCGTTCTTCTTGAAGTTCCCCTTCTTCCCTTTGCCCCTTTTCTTGAAACTAGTGGTCTTGTCAACCATCAACACTTGATGTTTTTCTAGATTTCTACCTTCGCCGATTTTAGCATTGCTAAGAGCTTGGGAATTGTTTTCATCATCCCTTGCATACTATAGTTCATCAAGAAGTTATACTAACTTGGTGATGGTGACTAGAGAATTCTGTCAATCACTATTTTATCTGGAAGATTTACTCCCACTTGATTCAAGCGATTGTAGTACCCAGACAATCTGAGCACATGCTCACTGCTTGAGCTATTCTCCTCCATCTTTTAGCTATAGAACTTGTTGGAGACTTCATATCTCTCAACTCGGGTATTTGCTTGAAATATTAACTTCAACTCCTGGAACATCTCATATGGTCCATGACGTTCAAAACGTCTTTGAAGTCCCGATTCTAAGCCGTTAAGCATGATGCACTAAACTACCAAGTAGTCATCATATTGAGCTAGCCAAACGTTCATAACGTCTGCATTTGCTCCTGCAATAGGCCTGTCACCTAGCGGTGCATCAAGGACATAATTCTTCTGTGCAGCAATGAGGATAATCCTCAGATCACGGATCCAATCCGCATCATTGCTACTAACATCTTTCAACATAGTTTTTCTCTAGGAACGTATCAAAATAAACATAGGGAAGCAACAACGCGAGCTATTGATCTACAACATAGATATGCTAATACTACCAGGACTAAGTTCATGATAAATTTAAGTTCAATTAATCATATTACTTAAGAACTCCCACTTAGATAGACATCCCTCTAATCCTCTAAGTGATCACGTGATCCAAATCAACTAAACCATAACCGATCATCACGTGAAATGGAGTAGCTTTCAATGGTGAACATCATTATGTTGATCATATCTACTATATGATTCACGCTCGACCTTTCGGTCTCAGTGTTCCGAGGCCATATCTGCATATGCTAGGCTCGTCAAGTTTAACCTGAGTATTCTGCGTGTGCAAAACTGGCTTGCACCAGTTGTACATGGACATAGAGCTTATCACACCCGATCATCACGTGGTGTCTGGGCACGACGAACTTTGGCAACGGTGCATACTCAGGGAGAACACTTATACCTTGAAATTTAGTGAGAGATCATCTTATAATGCTACCGTCAAACAAAGCAAGATAAGATGCATAAAAGATAAACATCACATGCAATCAATATAAGTGATATGATATGGCCATCATCATCTTGTGCTTGTGATCTCCATCTTCGAAGCACCGTCATGATCACCATCGTCACCAGCGCGACACCTTGATCTCCATCGTAGCATCGTTGTCGTCTCGCCAATCTTATGCTTCTACGACTATCACTACCACTTAGTGATAAAGTAAAGCATTACAGAGCGATTGCATTGCATACAATAAAGCGACAACCATATGGCTCCTGCCAGTTGCCGATAACTCGGTTACAAAACATGATCATCTCATACAATAAAATTTAGCATCATGCTTTGACCATATCACATCACAACATGCCCTGCAAAAACAAGTTAGACGTCCTCTACTTTGTTGTTGCAAGTTTTATGTGGCTGCTACGGGCTTAGCAAGAACCGTTCTTACCTACGCATCAAAACCATAATGATAGTTTGTCAAGTTGGTGCTGTTTTAACTTTCGCAAGGACCGGGCGTAGCCACACTCGGTTCAACTAAAGTTGGAGAAACTGACACCCGCCAGCCACCTGTGTGCAAAGCACGTCGGTAGAACCAGTCTCGCGTAAGCGTACGCGTAATGTCGGTCTGGGCCGCTTCATCCAACAATACCGCCGAACCAAAGTATGACATGCTGGTAAGCAGTATGACTTATATCGCCCACAACTCACTTGTGTTCTACCCGTGCATATGACATCTACACATAAAACCTGGCTCGGATGCCACTGTTGGGGAACGTAGTAATTTCAAAAAAAATTCCTACGCACACGCAAGATCATGGTGATGCATAGCAACGAGAGGGGAGAGTGTTGTCCACGTATCCTTGTAGACCGAAAGCGGAAGCGTTAGCACAACGCGGTTGATGTAGTCGTACGTCTTCACGATCCGACCGATCAAGTACCGAACGCACGGCACCTCCGAGTTCAGCACACGTTCAACCCGATGACGTCCCTCGAACTCCGATCCAGCCGAGTGTTGAGGGAGAGTTTCGTCAGCACGACGGCGTGGTGACGATGATGATGTTCTACCGACGCAAGGCTTCACCTAAGCACTGCTACAGTATTATCGAGGTGGACTATGGTGGAGGGGGGCACCGCACAGTGCTAAAAGATCAAATGATCAATTGTTGTGTCTTTGGGGTGCCCCCCTGCCCCCGTATATAAAGGAGCAAGGGGGGAGGTGCAGCCGGCCAGGGAGGAGGCGCGCCAGGAGGAGTCCTACTCCCACCGGGAGTAGGACTCCCTCCCTTCCTTGTTGGATTAGGAGAAGGGGGGGTAGTGGAGGGAGAGAGGAAGGAAAGGGGGGCGCCGCCCCCCTCTCCTTGTCCTATTCGGACTAGGGGGGAGGGGGGCGCGGCCCTGCCCTGGCCGCCTCTCCTCTTCTCCACAAAGGCCCACTATGGCCCATTAAGCCCCCGGGGGGTTCCGGTAACCCCTCGGTACTCCGGTAAAATCCCGATTTCACTCGCAACACTTCCGATATCCAAATATAGGCTTCCAATATATCAATCTTCCTGTCTCAACCATTTCGAGATTCCTCGTCATGTCCGTGATCACATTCGGGACTCCGAACAACCTTCGGTACATCAAAACTCATAAACTCATAATATAACCGTCATCGAAACTTTAAGTGTGCGGACCCTACGGGTTCGAGAACTATGTAGACATGACCGAGACACGTCTCCGGTCAATAACCAATAGCGGAACCTGGATGCTCATATTGGCTCCCACATATTCTACGAAGATCTTTATCGGTCAGACCGCATAACAACATACGTTGTTCCCTTTGTCATCGGTATGTTACTTGCCCGAGATTCGGTCGTCGGTATCTCAATACCTAGTTCAATCTCGTTACCGGCAAGTCTCTTTACTCGTTCTGTAATACATCATCCCGCAACTAACCCATTAGTCACAATGCTTGCAAGGCTTATAGTGATGTGTATTACCGAGAGGGCCCAGAGATACCTCTCCGACAATCGGAGTGACAAATCCTAATCTCGAAATACGCCAACCCAACAAGTACCTTCGGAGACACCTGTAGAGCACCTTTATAATCACCCAGTTACGTTGTGACGTTTGGTAGCACACAAAGTGTTCCTCCGGTAAACGGGAGTTGCATAATCTCATAGTCATAGGAACATGTATAAGTCATGAAGAAAGCAATAGCAACATACTAAACGATCAAGTGCTAAGCTAACGAAATGGGTCAAGTCAATCACATCATTCTCCTAATGATGTGACCCCGTTAATCAAATGACAACTTCATGTCTATGGCTAGGAAACATAACCATCTTTGATCAACGAGCTAGTTAAGTAGAGGCATACTAGTGACACTCTGTTTGTCTATGTACTCACACATGTATTATGTTTCCGGTTAATACAATTCTAGCATGAATAATAAACATTTATCATGAAATAAGGAAATAAATAATAACTTTATTATTGCCTCTAGGGCATATTTCCTTCAATTCCCGCGCACCTCCTCCGTCGCAGCGGGAGCGGGAATGGTTGTACATCCCAGTCCACCAGGCACGGTGGCACTAGCAGTACCGTCGCCCCCTCCAATATCCAGATGTCATCCCGCCGCACGGCTGGCATCTGGACCTGCATCACATCCCCATTCTGGCGGTGCCGCGCTCGTCGGCGCACGCCAAGAAGGTTCGCTGGCGCCGCGCGCGATGCGTGCCTACGCGCCAGACTCCCCCAACTGGGAGCACGAGGAGGAGCACCAACACGGTGTGAACATTGACCACGCCATTCCCCCCGCTGCCCCCACAGGTCTTGCCGGAGGAGGAGGAGGCCGAGGCCGCGTACCAAGCCGCTCTCGAGGCGGCCTTGCGACACGCGCTCGAGTAGAGCCGGTCGGAGGAGGACGCGCAGTGGGACGGCCTGGAGCAGGGCCTCGCTTTGTCGGCCGCGGGGGACTCCGTCCATGCTCCCCTTTATGTCTCACCACCACCGCCCCCAGTCGTCGAGCCCTAAGGCGGATCCAGAGCCAGAGCCCACGCCCACATGGAAGCGGTCGCCGCCGCCATCGCCCCCCGTCGTCGAGTCCAAAGCGGGGCCGAAGCTAGAGCCCACGCTCACACGGGAGCGATCACCACCGCCGCCCCTAGTCGTCGAGTCCAAAGCGGGGCCGAAGCCAGAGCCCA